>NW_008466340.1:0-890 GCF_000622305.1 Nannospalax galili
AGGCTTCCAGGTCAGTTCCAGCTCAATTGCTCCAAGTCCTGTGTTTGAAATATGTCATGTCTTCAGCAATAGGACCTTACCTTAAAGTTCTGGGAGATAATCAAGGGCTGTGGCAATAGCCTGTGTAGTTTTTGGAGTTTCTTGAACTACCCTGACCTTTATTTTTAAATGTCCAGTATCTTGAAATTAATTACATGATATATATTTTTCTGGATTTTAAATTAGTACAAGGAAGAGTTCAAATAAGGTTGCTTTGGGTACTAGTCAGATTTAAGGATGTGAGCTGTCTGCCTGAACAGAAACAATATTTTTCCTTTGTTGATTTCTTTATATTTCAGTGCTCTGATGGGATTTTATTTATTTAGTTCCAGGGAAGGACTGTTACTAATACTTACCGAACAGTCCTAAACAGTTACCCTAGTAACCAAACTTATGAGTTCAGCCACCTCAGGACAGTGCTGCTATTGGATAAAATTCACAAACATCACAACCCTGAGGCTGGGCACTGTTTCCATCTCTAAAGCTGGTGGAAGCTGATAGCATGTCTAGTCCACTCTCTATGATTAATCTACCCACCCAACTCCATGCTATTGGGTTTTCCATGATGTCTTAGGGTGGCAGGGCCCAGTGCCCAGTGTCTTATCCACAGACTAAGATGCTCACATTGGAGAGATTCGGCCCACTGCTTCAGGTCACATGTATTGTTTCTCCAAACACAGAAAACACTCTTGCTCCTTTGCACACAAGAACAGGCCTCACCCTTACTTGACTATTTTACACACTGTTACACCCACCGGTAAATTTGCATATTACTGTCCCAGGAGGCCTATCCATGCAAGTCTGAGATAAAAGCTCAGTTGTATTATTGTGCTGATGACCAAGACTCCTCA
>NW_008466341.1:0-890 GCF_000622305.1 Nannospalax galili
TATCCGGACATGGAGAACTACAACCCTAACAGCAGGGTTTCCCAACAACTGAGCATTGTCATGACACAATGGAGCACAGGGGTGACACATTGGTGCATTGTAATTGCATATTGGGGCATTAGGATGGCACACTGAGCATCATGATGGCACAATGAAGCAGTGTGAAACCATATTGGAATACTGAGATGGCATATTGTTGCATTATGATTGCACATTTGTGTATTGTGATGGAACACTGTGGCATTGTGATAACACATTGAGGCATTATCAGGGCATATTCAGCATTGTGGTGGCACATTGAGTATTATGACACACTAGGGCGTTGTGATGGCGCACTGATCACTGAAATGTCTCATTGGAGCTCAGTGATGAGACGTTGTAGCATTGTGATTACACATTAGGGTATTGTGATGACATTGAAAATTGTTATGACATATTGGGGCATTGTGAGGGCACAGTGAGCATTGTGATGGCATAGTAGGGCATTGTGAAGGCACACAGAGCATTGTGATGACATATCGGTCCATTGTGAGGGGACATTGAGCATTTTGGTGGCATATTGAGCATTGGTATGACAAACTGGGGCATTGTGATGACACACTGAGAATGGTAATGTCTCATTGGAGCATTGTAATGATACATTGCAGCACTGTAATGGCACAGTGAGGATTGTGATGTCAAAATGGAGCATTTTCAAGACATATTGGAGCATTGTGATGGCACATTGGAGCATTGTCATGGCACTTAGGGGTATTTTGAGCGCACATTGAGCATTGTGATGGCACATTGAGCATTGTTATGACACATTGGAGCGCTGTGATTTCTCTCTCTGAGGTTTATGACATCACATTCGAGTATTGTGATGACATATTGGAGCATTGTGATCAACA
>NW_008466342.1:0-890 GCF_000622305.1 Nannospalax galili
GTCCATTCGAAGCTTGCAATTGAATTTGTCCTCCATATGGTTCTTGTTTTGAAGTTAAGAAAAACACAAGATTGAGGGGGTCATGGGTTCTTCCTCTGCCACTTCAGACAACTGCTGAGGCCAGGCAACATGTGGCAGGGGATGCCCTGCAAAAAGGCCATGACAGACCATTTGTGCATCAGTAAAGGTGAAGCCCAGGATGCAGTGGAGACTTTGAGATGTTTTCAGAGCTGTGAGACATCTGCCAAGGGGAACTGCCAACAGTGACTGGAACCAGTCCGAGAGAAAAGTATGTTGCAAACAGCAAAGCATCCAAACCCATTGGAACTAAAGCCCTGAACACCAGGCATGAGCCTGCAGTATCTGGTGTTTGCCCTGCTGGGTCTCAGCAGTCTTGCTTTCAGTATTTCTTCATTATGCCCTCATTGCTCACCTTTTGGAATGGGAACGTATGCTCTGTGTCATTGTGTGTCCAAAGCATCTAACATTGGTTTTTGCCTTTTCAGTGTCAGTTAAGAGACCTGGAGTCCTAGAAGCGATTTGGGACTTCAGACTTTTCAACAGTGTTGAGACTGCTAAAGGCTATGAGGACTTTTGAAGTTAGACTAAATGCATTTTGCATTATCATATTGCCATGAGCCCATGGGAGCCAGGTAGTGGAATGTGGTTCTTTGAAGGAAAAATGTAGGCTCGGGCATTTGAACACTTGTTCCTCAGTTGGTGGCATTATTAGGGAAAGTTATAGAACTTTGAGGATATGAAGTCTTGCTAGAAGAAATTTATCAGTTGGAGCCAACCTTGAGAACTTACAACCTCACCATACTTCCTGCTCAAACTTTCCCCTTTTTTTTTAATTAGAAGAAGCATTTCATTACAACAGCATTAACCTA
>NW_008466343.1:0-890 GCF_000622305.1 Nannospalax galili
TCCTGGGGCTCAAACCCCAGGGCCTTGCACATACCAGACAAGTTCTCTGCAACAGACCTGCACCTCCAGCTATAGTTTGTCTTGTAACTCTATTGATCATTTCTTTTGATATGTAGCTATAATACCATTTGTCTGGTTTTGCTTTTCTTCCCTATGCTTTGGGGATCTTAGTGGAAAAAAAATATTTCATATACCAATAAATTCAGGTGTTTGCATTGTATGTTTTTACAATAATTTCATAGTTTCCAATTTTGAGTCTTTGATCCATTTTGAGTTGAGTTTCAAAATGATGAGAGGCTGAGACACAGTTTTACCCTTCTGCATCTATATACCAGCTTTTCCAGGACTGTTTATTGAGCAGTTGCTCTCTCTCTACTGTATGTCTGTGATGCTTTTGTCAAAATCAGTATGCAGATTAATTTCTGGATTCTCTATTCTTTTCTTTCAATTATTTTTTATTTTTTGTGTATGAGTGTTTTGCATGCATGTATGTGAGTACATCACATGCATGGAGTGCACCCAGCATCCAGAAGAAAGCTAGAGTAAAGGATGACCGTTAGTCACCATGTGGGAGTGGGAACAAAACCTAGGTCCTCTGCAATAGCAACCGGTGCATGCTCTTAACTACTGACCCCTCCCTCCAGCCCCTGGATTCTCTATTCTGTTCATTGATCTATGTATTGGGTTTTGTGCCAGTACCATTCTGTTTTGGTTGCTATTGCTTTGCGGTGTATTTTTTAAATTTTTTATTATTTATTATTTTTACTTTATGTGTATGCATATATTGCCTGCATGTAGATAAGTGCACCTCTGTTGTGCAATGCCTGCAGAGGTCAGAGGAGGCTGTCAGATCCCCTGGGACTGGAGTTACAGAGAGTTGTTAGCTGCCA
>NW_008466344.1:0-890 GCF_000622305.1 Nannospalax galili
AATTCAGTGTTAGGTTTCAGAGTCAGGAAATTTTACTTGCTCTCTGGTTTTCTTTCTTGGTGAGCAAAGAAGACCTGGAAATCCCAGAGTCGCCTTCTAACTGGGCGGGGGAGCTGGCTGATTGCAGGGAGGAAAGGCGGCATGGGTGGGGAGCTACTGCATCCTTGGGCGGGCACAGGTCACTGAAGGCGATAACCACGATGCCTCCTATAGCCCTCCTCTTGCCTCTTTCAAGTTCAGTGGATCTTGAGCAAGGGAGATTGTCCAAAGGGTATTTGATAATGGCATGTAGGTGCTCTGTTATGGGTAGCCAGTGCTGCTGGAGTCCTGTGAGTAGAGTTAGGTGGATAGGTGGGAGCACCCTTCCAGGTACAGCATGGCTCGCAAGGAAGATTTACCTGCCTTGAATGTCAGTTCTGCTGGTTTGAGGAGAGACTCAGTCTCATTACTCACCTGATTGTACAGTCCTGAATCCCGTCCTTCACTGACTCCAAGCATGTGAATGTTCGCTGTTTGATTTTTACATTGGGTTCTTCATTGTCAGCCTAGATACCCTGCTTTTACCTGTCCCCACTTTTGGTCTTATCTTCAGGTTCCTGAACTTTTGAAATCCTATTTGACATTTTAAGTCCTCTGTTAGTGTATTCATGATACAATTTAAGATACCATTTTGTCACACTCTTCTCTAAATACCATTTTACTAGAAGAGGAACCTGTCTTAGAGAAATAATATTTTAATATTTTCTTCATTGATGTCCCTCTTCTGGTCTAAGGAACAGAATCTTCAGGCACCCTGGGGAGCAGCCCAGGTTTCTCCCAGCCGGTGGTGGCTCTTCCTGCCATCATGACCTGCATTGTCCTGTGCTAATGTATCATCAGTTATTGATTTA
>NW_008466345.1:0-887 GCF_000622305.1 Nannospalax galili
TGAGTTCCAGGCCAACTAGGGCTACAGGGAGACCCTGTCTCAAAAACAACAACAAAAATGACCTAGAGGTGGGTAGAAATAGTTATCAGAAAGTCAGAAAGGCCACCTGAGAGAAAGCTACAATTGTCTCTCTGTATGCATGCCTCTGAAACATCCTACTTTACTTTAGCATCCTTAGCAGTGTCTTGAGGTGACTTTGAACTCCTGATCTTCCTGACTCCACTCCTAATTACTGAGACTACATGCATGCTATCACAAGTATGGGTTTCAATATGGCCTTTAATACATATGCCACTGTATCATGTTCTTAGTCATTACCATCCTTCAAAGCCCTGCCCCATCACACACACCCCACTGGTTCCCTTCGGCTTTTGTCACTGTCCTGTGTATTCCATTACCCACTCTTTCCCCTCCCCACCTTCCTCCCGAAGATCTCTTCCTCTCCTTTCATGTTCCCCTTTCTATTGCCATGACCTACCCCCCGACACGCACATATACTTATGTGTGTATGTATATATATTTATTTAAATAGGGATTTCACATATCAGAGAAAACATGCAGTATTTGTCTTTTCAAGTCTGGTTTTACATTGCTTAATGTAATGATCTCTGTGAGCTCTAGTTCAATCCATTTTCTTACAAATGTAATGATTTCATTTTTCTTTAGAGATGAATGAAATTACACTGTATACATGTAGCATATTCATCTGCTGATGTATATCTAAGCTGGATCCATTTCCTGGCTATTGTGAATAGTGCAGCAATAAACCTGAATATACAAGTATCTTTTTTACATTTTAGTTATTTATATTGTTTGTGTGTATATGTCAGGGAGTGCCATGGTGCTCCATTGTGTGTGTGTGTGTGTGTGTGTGTGTGTGTGTGTGT
>NW_008466346.1:0-890 GCF_000622305.1 Nannospalax galili
GCAGCTCATAACCACCCATAACTTCATCTCTAGAAGATCTGACACCATCTTCCAAACGGCATGGGCACCTGAGCCCACACACACATACTCCCACACACACACATACTGCACAGCTCATGTAAGAACAAGCTAAGGCCCAGTGTTGAGCCCTTAAAGGGTCTCCTGTACATAATTTTCATTTGGTTATATTTCTCCTATCAGTAGAGGCATATGTAAGGAAGAATGTGAAGAGAGTTAGAAAGGGAAAAAAGAAGTCTATTTTCTTAGTGTTTAATTGCAGAAATGTTACATAATGAGAGAACAGAATATCAAACAGGGAATAATAGAATGAAATCTTAATAGTCATTTGAGATAAAAATACATTCCTAAAGTTACGTTTCTTGAGAACTATTATAACCAGGCAACTAAATGAATCAGCTCATGTTTAACAAATAAGTATCTTGCCAAGAACAGATCTCATTTTTCACTTGGCAAAGCAGTTTTACAGCTGTCAGTGAATGTCTCAGGAAAATCTCACCAACCAAAGAGCCATTACGTGGAACGAAGAAATTCCAGAGGAGTAATGGAGGGCTTACGTGGGGGAAAAGAGTGATTTTCTGTACATTTAAATGCGTCTTTATCTTTCTCAGATGCAGCTCTGTCTGTGCAAATGAAATGACTGGTTTTAAGATTCTGGCAGAGTTTATGTAAGTTCTTAGTGTAAAATAAATAAGTGAAGATAGATTACAGCACCTAATTCTCAGTGAACAAACCAAGCTAAGAGAGCCACTCTCAATCCTGTCTAACCATCTCCAATTTGTAGAAAATAACATTTTGCAAGGTTGGGTACATATTTGACTATTCTAATCAATAAGCTGCAGTTTATATAAAGAAAAAGCATGATGATTTTC
>NW_008466347.1:0-890 GCF_000622305.1 Nannospalax galili
CTGGTACCAAAGAATTGCACCCAGGGAGATGAGGAGCTAAATTGGTGAGCAGTCAACCAATCACCCTTTCTCCCCATCCTTGACTCCACGTCCCATAACACCCTCTCATTGCATGGACCCTCAGCCCCTCCAGACCCTCCTGTTTTTCCATCCTGTGCTCCCACACTCTCCATCCTCCCCCTCCTGGCCACCACCCCCTGCCTCTCCTCCAGCTCCTCATCCCTTTCTCTCTCCAAATCCTAAAGCACTAAGTATTTGTTTTTAAGATAGAACATTTGAGCCTGCAATTAGTACTTTCTTCCAATGCACTGCCTACACCACTGCTGTGCATTGAGCCAAAAGCAGGTTGTAGCAAAATTAACATAGCTTTTTAAACAGGAGATAAATCCAGGGCTGAGCTAACACCGCAGCTGCAGACAAGGTCCTCCTGCTTCCTGGAGAAGGTCTGTCAGCCAAAGACAAATAGCACTCCCCCCCTGAAAGTCACACTGTACATATCATCCAATTGGAAGTGGGAAAGAGCAGGATTTCCAAGCCAGCTCTAAGACCCGTGATTTGTGTGACCTTGAATCACTCAACCTTTCTGAGTGTCAATGTCCTAACTGCAAAATTTAAAACAATTAATAAGAATAATAACCCATGTAAGGGGTTGGGGAGATGGCTCAGTTTATAAAATGTGCTTGTCTTACAAGCATGAGGACCTGAGTTTGATCTCTAGTACCCACATAAAAAAGCTGGGCATACTATCTGATACCAACTCTGGGGAGGCAGAGGCACATGGATACCTGGGACTCTCTGGCCAATCAGCCTAGCCAAATAAGCAAATAGCCAAATAGCCAAATCCAGATTGATAGAGATCCTATGTCAAAAAAAAAAAAAAAAAAAAAAAA
>NW_008466348.1:0-890 GCF_000622305.1 Nannospalax galili
AAAAGTGAATAGTGTAGTTCCTGTGTGTGCTATTGAAGGAAATATCTGAGATAACCAGGGAACATGCCTGACATATAACACGTTTTGGTCACTGTTGTTCTTGCTATGAGGAAAGCACCTAGTGGCTTGCTTTCTGGCCTCTCCCAGACCTGCTTTCTAACTGTTAGGATGTCTAAGGAGATGCTATTTCATACTATCAGACTGTTTACATCAGTCTCAACATCAATTTTGCACAGTGGACAGACACATCGCTGTGACAAAAAATAAAAAAGCTCTATTTCCTGGAAATTCTTTTCTGACATTAGTGGCAATGCAGCCAGATCTCTGAGAAAACTTTTGTATACCCCAAGCAAAGTTTTTCATTGCTTTCAGACTGGAAAGATTCTCACCACATTTCATCTTCTAAGTGATCTTTAGAGGCATGCCAGAAGCCTTCTACATAAATATTTTTATTACAGGGTTCAGCAAACCTAGGCCATCTTTTCTAAAATCCTCTATATTTTAATATTAATGTTCCTTCTTTCAGTTATTCAAATATGAATTACATCTAAATCCTTGGCTTAAACAGTATAAATTCTATGATGACAATAATGGGTTGGAGATATAGCTCACTGAGGAAACTGCTTGGAGGAGGATCTGAGTTTGGATCCCCAGAAGCCAGGTAAAAACCAGGTGCAGTAGCATGGATCTGTAATTTTACCATTCCTATGATGAGATAGGAGGTAAAGACAGGGAACTCCTCAGAAACTGGTGGGTCAGCCAGACTGGCACATCCAGTGATGTACACGGAGACCCTATCTCAAAAGGCAGAAGGCAGACAAGGACCAATACCTAAGCTTGTCCCCTGGCTTCCATATGCACACTATAGCATGTACACACACACACACACA
>NW_008466349.1:0-889 GCF_000622305.1 Nannospalax galili
CTAAATCATGTGTGGGCTCAAGTGACAAGTAGTTTTATCTGGCTAAATGCTGTCTCTATAACTTGGAGGTGCTACCAGCTCCGGCTGAAGAGAGTCTTGAAGGGTAAAGAATCTTAATATGTTCAAATTTTTATCTGCATGTATTCCAGAGAAGATAGCCCTGAAATTTTGGAGCAAGATTGCTGCTGTTTTCAGATAATCTTTGACTGATTTGCCTAATTTCTGTACATTAACAAAGAACTTGAAGTGGAGAGCCAGTCATTTATATTTTAGATTGAGCCAGCCTGTGGAGGTCTTGGCAATGTGATTATCATCTGCTTTGGTTGTGTTCCTTGTATAGTAGCTGACTGTATGTCCTCTTACCCATGTTTCTTCAGCTGCTTTTGTACACAGCATTCTTTATGAGGCAGACTTTAAAGAACACTACATATAGTACACATTCTCTCAGTATGGAGTTACTGCTTTCTTCTCTCACGTTTTCTTTGTCATAGATTTTAATCTTCCACATTATTGTTACTGAAATCCAACCTGTCTTCCTTTTTGGTCTTTGTAAGCTTTGTTGAAGAGGCCTCTCTCTAAGAAAAAACACACAGAAGGGTCTGCTTATAAATCAGGTGGCTCATTTGAACTTCTCACTTCCTAGGGCCTGAAGATATGCTCTGGAGCATAGACAGTCTGGTTTCTTTCCCAAGATGTGACAGAGAGCCTGGGGTTTTCCATTAAAGCTTTTCTGGCAAGCTTAAGGCTTTACTGGGTAGTCAGCTATAAATTCTGGGTCACTGTTGATTTTAGAGTTAGATTTGCCATTTATTGTTTTCTAGAAATGTAAAGAAATAACTAGCCACAGTTCACTGGTTTTGTGTGTGTGTGTGTGTGTGTGTGTGTGTGT
>NW_008466350.1:0-890 GCF_000622305.1 Nannospalax galili
AGATTACCCCCACAGTATAGATTTTCCCATCTCTCTTTTCCCCAAGGCCATCTCTAGTGGTGCCCTGACCTAGGTAAGAGACAAGAAATGGGGAAAACTGAGGGAATTTCATTTCACTATCGTAAGCAGATCTGCTATAAAATCATGTGGCAGGAACAGACAAAAACAGTGGTATAGCTTGGCTTACTCACCCACCATTCCAGTGAGTGAGAAGAATTGAGTGGAATCACCACTTCCCACAAAGACCCAGGCTCTACACGCCCCACCCCCCAGCTTCCTCCAGGACAAATGTTTTCTGGAAATCCATGCCAATAAGTATCCAATGGAGCATCTGGGGTTTAACTTCCTACATAGTAACCTGAAATGAATGAAGTCTCTCTGTTAAGAAAAGATGGAAACCAAGATATGTAAGCATTCTCTTTCTCTACAGGACCAAGAGCAGCATCTGTGCTGACCCAAACCTGAGTCCTTTGTGCCTTTAGAGGGTAGTGAAAGGGCCTAGTAAGTTCTTCAAGGAAAATCTCACAGAAGTCACCTGGAAGTAAAAATACCTATGCCTAGCATGACAAAACGGACTCAAGTTTTGGTTCCACTGTTGACTGGACAAGAATATAATTATTAAAATATATTAATATAATAATTAATTATAAATGCCTCTTTGAGGCCTAATTTGTGCCTAGTAAAAAATAAACAATAACACCTACCCGAAATAATAATTCACACATACACATTTCCCTGCATCTTACCTCCACCTAAAACCGGTTGACCATTCCTGCCTTTTCTCACCTCATCGTCAACACAGCCTCTCAGACAAGCACACTCAACAACACTGAGTACCACCCTCCTCACCCTGCACCTGTGCACACACTGTTCTAGCCCCCTGGGGGGGG
>NW_008466351.1:0-890 GCF_000622305.1 Nannospalax galili
AACTTTCAGGAGTCAGTTCTCTCCTTCTACCATATAGGTCCTAGGGATTGAACTCGTCTTTGGGCTTGATGGCAGGTGCCTTATCATACATCAAGTCATCTCACCTTACGTGGATTTGGGGGATCAAACTTAAGTACTTTATGACTGAGTCCTATCGTTGTATTTTTTAGGAGCACATAACTTGTTTAGTTTCACATGCTGGTAACTCATGTGACAACTTGCCTTAGAATGAATCTTTTATTATTATTTTCGCAGTACTTGAGGATATTAAACACACATCCTAAGCACAGGGTCTCATTCTGTAGCCCAGGCTGGGTCGATACTTGAAAACTTCCTGTCTCATCTTGAGTGCTGAGATCACAGGCCTGAACCACCATGCCCAGAGCAATATCCAAGTCTTATCTGTGTCTGACTTCAATGAGCTCCTCGACTTTAGATTTTCGAGTTAAGGTTGAGATGAGTTGAGACTTTTGGGGGCTACTAGGATGGAATAAATGCATTTTGTATATGAGAAGTCATTGGTTTCCTATATTTTTGTGTGCATTTTGAGTACAGTATTAAGAAGTGGGGCATTTCAGAGGGGATTGGGCCATGAGGGCTCATCTATCCTGAATGGGATTAAGGCCCTTATCAAAGAGACTTCACACTGTGTTTGGATCTTTTTTATTTCTGCCTTTCATTGTGAGGATGCATTACCTTGTCTCTGAAGGATATGACTATCACTTGACAGCCAAGCCTATTTATGCCTTGACTTTAGGCTCTTCTGCCCCTAGAACAGTGAGAAAATAAATTTCCAATTTTATAAGTCACTTGGCCCCAAGTATTCTGCTATACAGGAAGACACAATGGATTAGGTGAGGTTTAACTTCTCTGATCTTTAGCTGTTTCCT
>NW_008466352.1:0-890 GCF_000622305.1 Nannospalax galili
CTCTTAAATCCTCTGGTAATTCACACTGGTAATTATAAAACCAGAGAATCCATAGTCTCCAATCTAGAGGGCTGAGAGTGCCTTACATCCTTAGACAAAGATGCTTTTTGTTAGAAGAGTAATGACATCCTAAACACACTTTTCTAGGTTTGGTTTCTCCCAGGGGAATTAACTATAACTTTTCAAGAAACTGGCCAAAAGATTTCTTGATGCAGGCTTGAAATTTCGTCTGTCAATTGCAAAGGAGACTCTAAAATCTTGAGCTGCAGCAAGCCACACCCAAAAGACTTGTATGTGGGTTAGGAAAGGTGGGCAGAGCAGAAATGGTCCTGCAAAGCCAGATATCAAGGTCCTCTCTCTAGTCCATCACCTTTGCTCCCTCACTACCACATCTCTTAGGAGCTTCTGAGGAGCTCAGTCTAGCTACTGGCAATGTGATAAGTCAACATAACCAGGAAGGGCTGTTTTCTCAGAAACGATACTTTGGAACTGCTCTGTTGTGCCTTCTTATGAGCCTTCGGGTCTGTGGGTGAAGAGGAGCTAGAGAGGAAAGGTATTTATGATCCCAGGTGACCTGTAAAAGCAGGGGTATTCATCCTCTTTTCCTTACTATAATGAAATACCTGACGATGTGTGGATAAAGAAAAGTTTGTTTTGCTCAAAGTTTTAGAGACTGATGTTCCAAACAGCTTCAGGCCAGTTTTACAAGGGCCATCTTAGTTGTATTACCTTGCAGCAGATGGCCCCACATGGCAGGAACATGTGCAAGAGAAAGAAATCAAAAGGCTAGAGCAAAGGAGAAAGGCTAATGCTATAGCCTCCTACTGGGTCCCACCTCTTAAAGGTCCCACCGCTTTTCATATTGCCACACAGGGTGGGATCCAAGCTTC
>NW_008466353.1:0-890 GCF_000622305.1 Nannospalax galili
GTTCAACAGTCTGAGTGTCAATAAAGGGGTGCCCAGTGGGGCCACAGCCCTGGCCACCCCTAAACTGGGGAGGAGCCTCGAGAAGAAGTGGCTCTTGCAGTCAGATGAGGATGTCATCAGTCTCACAGGACAGCACATCAATGGCCTAAGGCTCAACCAGACTGTTGATCTCCTCATGCAAGAGTCAGGGTATTGTTTAGAACACCCCTCTGCTACCAAATTCTGAAATCGTCATGGAAGGAGACTGAGATAAGACAGAAAATGACCTGAATGAGCTAAAGCCTTTAGTGCATTCTTCTCATGTTATTGTGAAGGTGAAGTTTTGGAGGCCCAGCAGAAGTACCTGGAATATCTGGAGGACAGAAAGGTCCAGGAGGCTCTTCAAGTTCTACACTGCGAATTGATGCCCCTAAAATACAATACAGAGTGTATTCATGTTCTCAGTGGGTATCCGATGTGTAGCCATGCTGAAGACGTATGAGCAAAGGCTGAAGGGAAGGGACAGGAACAGTTTCTGTCTGATCCAAACTACTGGACAAACTTCAGACATATTTACCACCATCAGTGATGCTTCCCCCACAGTGTTTACAGACTCCTGAAGCAGGCGGTGGAACTACAAAGGGATTGGTGCCTATACTACAATACCAGACTTGACAATAATCTAGAGTATGTGTCTCTACTTATAGATCATGTTTGTGATAGGAGGAAGTTGCCCTGTTATACTCAACAGATACTTACAGAGCATTGTAATGAAGTGTGGCTCTAATGATGGCACTAAACTAGCAACAGGATCAAAAGATACAACAGTTATCATGTGGCAAGTTGACCTAGACACACACCTGCTAAAACTGCTTAAAACATTAGAAGGACATGCATATGGTGTTTCTTAT
>NW_008466354.1:0-881 GCF_000622305.1 Nannospalax galili
ACACACACACACACACACACACACACACACACGCATGCTTGAAAAAAAGATATTTGCTTTAGTATTTACCCTCAGGAGAGTATGGTGCCTAGCACTTAGTGAATATATGTCAATACAATTTTGAATTAACAATGGCATGCATACTGAAAGGAGCTAGAGGATATGAATTATAAAGATAAAATCATGAATCAAACATCGGAATTTTTCATATCACATATCTACAGTAGTTCAATATCTTGTAAGAGAATGAGTTCTTCATGACTGGAGAGACTCAAGTACGAACTTGGAAATGTAAATATCTGTCAGGAATCCTGTAAACTCTTGGATTAAAGGTATACTTTGGTTATCTTTATTTTCTATTTCAATACATGAGAGATCAAATTTTATAAACGCACACTGCTCGAGTGCTAACTAACCTATGGCAGTTTGGGGTCTTGTTGACACTGGAGCAAATCCAGAACCACTGTACTAGCTCTGTGTGGCTTACTCAAGTTAATTTTTCTAAGCCTTAGCTTCTGCACCTGCAGACTGAAACTCATACCGACTTACAAGGTTATTGTGTGTTATGTGGGATGGTAATCTCAGAGACCCTCAAGCACCACTCTAAGCATCCATGAACTGAGCACCAATAACAGATACCTTCTCAATCCACCCTCTTCAAACTCATGATCCCATCAGTGTAATTAAGAAATTCCTCACAGATGCAACATAACAGAGAGGCTGCTGTTGAATCTGGGAGATGTGGTCTTACAAGCTGTCACTGGTCCTCAGCATCCTAATAACTTTCAGCAACTCATACGTCACATTTGCCTCTGGATCTTTGGGTTAACATGAATTCCTTGGATTTAAAAGTTCTTTTTATTCGCTTATAGCCTGAAGAT
>NW_008466355.1:0-890 GCF_000622305.1 Nannospalax galili
GAGACTTAACATGCCACAGACCCTGGATTCAATCCCAGCCCCCAAACAACATTGTTATGAAGCTTTGAATTGGCAACTTGCATTAATTTGCTTTCTACACGGTAAAGGAATCAAATTTCTTTTTAAAAGATTTTTTTGTTTTTTGTTTTTTTTTTACATTCATTCATGTGTGAGTGGTCATGCATTCATCCCAGGGCTCATGTGTGGAGGTCAGAGGACAACTTGGAATCACTTCTCACCTTCCACCATGTGGGTCCTGGGAGTCGAACTCAGATTCTCAAGGCTGGTAACAAGCACCTTTACCCAATGAGCCATCTCGCTGTCCTCCAGAAATCAGATTACTTAGGGAAGGCTGTTAGTCTCCTGGCCTGGTTAGTAGTAATAGGCATTTATTGAGTGCTGGTTTTGTAGCTGGCACTGTACTGAGGGTTTAATATGCACTGCCTTGTTTAGCCTTAATGACAGCATGGTGAGGTTGGGACAAGAGACTCCGAGAGGTTAAGTAACCCGAGTGAGGCAGCACAGCTAGAATCCCAGGAATGATTTGAATTCAGGCCTGTGGCACAGGGCACCCTCCCAACTCTGGTTGGCCTGGAACTCACAGAGATTCACTACCTCTATCTCTTCCCCTGCCCCTACCCCATGCTGGGATCAAAGGTGTATGCCATCACACCCAGCTCTCATGCTGTTTTGACTTCAGGTGGATCCCAGCCTCAATACCTCTTGTGATCATCTCTGACAGCCTAGCCCCCGGGCCCAAGGATGGCAGAGACAAAAGACCTTGCTCAGCTTCGGCTGCTCAATCTAGAGCTCCTGAGGCAGCTGTGGGCTGGGCAGGATGCCGTGCGTCGGTCTGTGGCAAGGGCAGCCTCAAAGGTGGGTGTCCAGGG
>NW_008466356.1:0-890 GCF_000622305.1 Nannospalax galili
GTGATCCTCCTGTCTCAGCCTCCTGAGTTCTGGGATCACTTGACTTACATTTGGTGTTGTGAACTGGGCCCAAAGACTCTGACTGCAGTCCTGGGCTTCCATCCAAGGCCCTGCAGAGGGTTTAAAGAAGGATGACTGATGATGCTCTTTGTGTTGCAGTCTGAATGCAGGCACCACAGATCCAAGGTGAGGTAGGCCTATTCCTGAACTAGATGGAGGCAGGACCCTTTCAGGTCTAGCACAAAACACACCAAATGGGAGGGAAAATTCCCAGGAAAGACCCTAGCTGAGTTGACCAAGATTCCAGTCCCATCCCCTCCCTGAGGCTGTCCAATGACATGGGGCCTGATGATCTCAAGAAAGGGCCAACTATTTCAATAGTCCAGGGGGAATCCAGCCACTCACCTGTTGAGAAAGCACCAGCCCAGCTCTGAGGCAGAGCTCACTGTAGAGCAGAATATGGAAATGACAAGAGCATCTCCAGGCATGCCTGTGTAAGGAGAGCAGCACACTCAGGAAAGGTTTGGATTTGTTTAATTCCTCAGAAAGAGATGTCAAATCAAGGGACAGGGGAGGTAGCCCAGTGGGTAAAGTACTTTCCTTGCACGAATGAAGATCTGAGTTTGATTCCCAGAATCCTCATAGAAAGCTGATACCCCACCCCCCTGCAAGGTCAGTGCTGAGGAGGCAGAGACAGCCAGATCTGTGGAGTTCACTGGCCAGCCAGCCTAGTCCACATGGTGAGCTTCAAGCCAGTGAGAGACCTTGTCTAATAAAGGTAGGCCGTACGGGGACCAACACCCAAGGTTGTTCTCTGGCCTCTGTTTACACACATTCATGTGAACCTATACACACACGTGCACCCACCCATACACACATGAGCATGCACA
>NW_008466357.1:0-891 GCF_000622305.1 Nannospalax galili
GAACCGGGGAGTAAGCCAGCAGCGTTCCCCCATGGCTGCTGCTTCAGGTCTTGCTTGAGTTCCTGCCCTGACTTCCCTCAATGATGGATTTGGTCATGGAAGTCAAGGCAAATAAATCCTTTCCTCCCCTAATTTGTTTTTGGCCAGAATGTTTTATCACAGCCACAGAATAAAATTAGGACACTGACTAAGAAAACATAATAGACCTTGGATATAGGAAAAGAAATCAAATGATAGTCCAGCTCTGGGTTCCTGTAAGTTGATCTGTGTTAGACACAGGCAATATATATTGACCTGTGCCTGCATATTAACTTATCCTCAAAAGGAAAGTTTAGGCAGCAGGTCAGTTCTTACAGTTGCCTCCCCTCATCCTTATATACTTAATTCTGTGGTATAGGAGGGAAATCTCATCTCATTGAATCATAAATAGAAAGACTAAAATTAAATTTGTTTTATTAGGATAATTTCTATTCTGCAAAGTATCCTAACTATTTACATTCATTATAAAGACCTTTATAGTTAGGTAGAGTTTGTAGATGAGGAAATTTTACAACACTTTAGATGTCATTTACAAAACAACTTCTGTTGGACAATGTTTTTTTTCAAAGTTATGAATAGTATACTCTTTTACAAATATTATTTTAGAAATTTCTTATAAATAGAACTGATTTTCAACACATATGAAATACACCTTAAATACTATGTTCAATATACCCTGAAATGACAATATCACATTTTTGAATGAGAATTAGTACTTTAGTACGGAACAAGAAGACAACTGCAAAGCACCAAGAAGGCCACTGAATTACTGAAATACAGAGTATGATGACAGAGGAAAACGGGGAGTCTGGAAGATGGTATTTAGAACAAATGTCAGATGAACACATGAAC
>NW_008466358.1:0-891 GCF_000622305.1 Nannospalax galili
GAGGGCCGACCCGGCTCGCACCGGCGCTGGGCTGCGGGCGGCAGCGGCACCGACTCGCGACGCCGCGGGCTCGAGTGCGCGGTGCGCGGGTGGCCGGAGTCTCCGGGGCCCCGCGCGTCCAATCAGCGCCGCGCAGCCGGGAGCCTCACTCTGCGCCGTCTGTCAGCCGCGCGGGGAGCCAATCGCCGAGCTGGCCGGAGGGATCGGCTCCTAGAGCGAGACCCAGGTCAACACCCCCTTAAAAAGCAAAACTGAGAAAGAAGCGAGGACTCCAAAGGAAGAGGCAGGGAGATGGGGCAGTTGCCACTGTGGGGTGGGTAGACGGGAAGTCCGATGCTGTGATTTACTCGAGTCCTTTTTTAGAAAAGCGAGGAATCTCCACAGTACTTACAAATGTATAAAGTTATGCAAACTTTTTCTACGCTTTTTCCTAACCGCAAGCAGCAGCTCGTCAGACCAACAGCTCCTCGCCGCGGTTTAATTTCTTGCCCCTGCACAGAGGCAGGCTGCTACTCAGCTACACGGATGGGCAGGCCAAACCTAACCAAGTCACCTTTAAATCCCCACTGAGTCCTGCCGGGCTTTGGCAGAAACTAGGACAAAGTGTTGTTTCTGTGCCGATGTCCTTCCAGGTGGAAACACCCAGTGGTGGCCTTTAATCGGAGAGAGAAGGTGGACGTGACTCAGTAGGCGAAGATACTGCTCATAAGATGTGTGTCTGAGGACAGTTTAAAATTTTAAACTATAGTTTAAAAACCCTACTCAAGATCTTGGGCCACCACCAGGAGATCACAACGGTCCTGGCTGTAGGAGGGAGGCCCACTGGTGCCCACACTTACAATGACCCAAGTGCTCGGCTTGAGACTGCAGTCAGCAGGTAGACATGCTAGA
>NW_008466359.1:0-891 GCF_000622305.1 Nannospalax galili
CTCTCTTCCCCTCCCTGCTGAGCCTTTCTTTTTGAAAATGCAGCACCTGATGAGGTAAAAAGGAGATCCTCCCCCCCGCATCTCTTCTTTGAAGCAGTTGCATTATTAACGGAGAGGAAAAGTCTCCCATGAGCTATGGCAAAATCCTGCAGATTGGTTTGTGAATCAATGTAGCTTAGGCTAAAGTAACCTAATTTCCTGAAAGCTATTCCATGACTTTGGGCTTCCAGAGAGGCATAAAGCTTGCATGATATTTACTCTTAGTTAAAATTAAATGGAAATTGGGGAAAAAACTCAAAGAGGAAGTCTTCTGGGAAGGCATATCATTAATGGGAAAAAAATTAAAGGCTGGAAAGTAATGTGGGCAGAATATATATACCGTATTAAAGGAGGCCTGGAGAGTGTAGATATTACATATCAATGTGTTAAAATGATAACTGACTTCATGTAATGGGGTTTCATTTCACCTGGTGTTTTTATACTTTTTTGTTGTGAGATGCACATCTGAGAAGGCAAGTGAGTCAAAAGTCCAACTTTATAAATTTTATACACTGAGGATTCACATGATCACAGGAGGAAAGAAAACCTGACATGAGAGCCCTCCATCCGCCCTTTTCTAGTCAGGACCTACCCTCCCCTTAAGAAGGTGCAACTGTCCTTACTTTTAAGCTAGTCTCCCCCAGCTCTATTTTCATTATTATTTCCACCTATGTATGCATTGCTAAATAATGCATTTTCCTATTTTTAAACTTTTATTTATTTATTAAGTTATGTGTGTGTGTGTCTATGTATACCAGAGTGCAAGTGCTGGTGGAGCCCAGAAGAGGACATCGGATCCCCTGGAGCTGGAGTTACAGGTAGTTGTGAGCCACCCAACATGATTAGTAGGAA
>NW_008466360.1:0-891 GCF_000622305.1 Nannospalax galili
TTCCTAGAGGGCATGTCCACATGTATGACTCTCAGCACAACACAGCATCTTCTGTATCACCCTGTAGGGGAAGAGACTTGTTGCAAAGTAACTTTGGTAGACAATTACAGTTACTCTGGTTGTAGTGACAATCAAATTTGTTTTCTTTTTAATTTGACTTTCTTAATTGACACTGAGCTTGGACATGCACATTTTGATTAGTACCATTGTTAAGAGTTAAGTAATGATTATCATTTCTGTCTTTATACAAATCCAGAAGAGCTATCGTCCAGTTGTCTGTCTTTCTTTCCCCTCCACTGCCCCACCCTTCTTTATTTTGTTGTTATGCTCTTTGTTACCTTCCCTTTTACCTTTGTCATTTTAAGTAATATACTTGGTATCTTGTCTTAATCCCCTACCTTGATTTTATAAGATGAAGAAACCCTTACCTCTCTGCAAAGGAGCACACTCCATATCCCCATCACCTCACTCTACCTTCCACCTCCTGAAGCTGTGCAGTCTTTTCTTTATGCCTTAGAACTGACATTTCATTTAAGAAAGAATTGCCATGGAGTTTGCTATGATTTGCTTATACTTGACATTTGATAAATTGAGTCTAATACATTACACCATCACAATAATGTGGTTGTTCCAGATGTTAGAAACTGAAAAAGGAATCCCCTTGGCATGAAGTTTGTTCTTCCAATCCATAAAATCCAAATGCCCCTGACTAACACAATGGGCACTTCCCTTACTTAGCTGAAAAGTGTAATATTTAGATTTTATTTTACTTGGGTCTGATTTCCTTTGACTTTCTTTCATGATCTACTTTGACACTCTCCATTAACTGTCACTTTTTGGGAATATTCAGAAGTAACATTACACAGTGTATATGTATACTCTGTGTTGTTG
>NW_008466361.1:0-891 GCF_000622305.1 Nannospalax galili
GTACAACAAGAAGCCCTTCTGTGGCCCAGTAATTCCAGTGCATTGGGACCCTGGAGAATTACAATAGTTCATTACCATCCAGATATGACCAGTGCACAAGGAGGCATTTCTTCTAAAAGGGATGAGAAAGGAGGCACAGCACAGTACCTCTAAGAGGGATGGTTCTGGTCGGCAGAATTTCTTACTAAGGCAACTCAGAGGTCGCAGTCTCTTCTTGAGTTTTGGTAACCTTTGGTGTCTCCACTCTCCTCTCAGTCAGGGACTGTAGGAAATAAAAGGCACACGTTCAGGGATTTTTGGAGACAATATTTAAGAGGCTATTTCACCAGAATACAGGCATCTCCACCATCTATGGGGGTAATCCACAGGAGACATTGAGGCACTCAGAAAGAACATTAAAAACAGCCTGCTAACCCTTGTAGGTCTGAAATGGAAAAGAGGGATGAACAGAGAAGTGTTGCCAGAGCTGAGAGGCTGTGCCTGGGACAGGAGGTTAGGTGGTAGGAGTAGTAGTGGAGGAGCCTGACCCATGACACAAGAACAGGGAGGAAGCTGGGGAACACACCTTCTGACCTATGCTCTTCTCTCCCTTTGATCTTCTGTAGGTACCATAGATCTGATAGACCCAACCAGCAGACAGAGGCTTAGGAGCCTAGATGACACTGTGTGGAGGTACACACATGCACGTGTGCATGAGAACATGTGCATCTGCTTCCCCATAGGCCACTGGGACACAGAGTAGAAAGGATCAGAGAAGGGTGAAGACAACTTGCTCTGAGTTCATGGGGAGAATAACCAGTACATATCTGAGGTGTGTTCCAAATGACTGAGGCCAGGGTGCAGGGTGAGTTTTACAATCATAGCACCTAATGCAGAGCAATCAACCAGGGA
>NW_008466362.1:0-891 GCF_000622305.1 Nannospalax galili
TTTTTTTTCTTTTGTGTTTAATAAGACATGATCTTGATCTGTGAAACGGTAGAAAAATGCATCATCTCTGAGGGTTGTATGTGGTTTTGGAGTCTGTAGAGTAAACCAGTAATATGGAATTACTTAGTTAAAGCTGAGTTTCGCCATAGACAACATGGGCAGGGAACATCAGACATTAAATTTACTCCAGGCCTTGGCTCATGGAGTATCTTCTCAGTTTTTACCTTCTCCTTCATGAATTTTCCTTTCTCCCCTTTACTTCTAACCTCATGTGCTTTTTACTCTGTCTCTCTTATGCTTGGCACATGAGTTTATTCAAAAGAATAGTAGGCGGTTTTACTGTATCCTGTCTCATTCCTTATCAACCTAGTATAATCCTCTCTTTAGATATTCCAGAGGCACTCAGGAAACAGAGTAGAAGCTGAAGTGGCAAATATAATAGACACATTTGTACATGTGGTTATCATACTCAGCAGAATTTGACTGCAGATCTTCATAGTAAAATATTTCTGGAAGGCATGATATTTATTTAGTGGTATGGCACTGGTCAGTTGCCCACCCTGCTGCATATAATCCCCCACCCATGCTCCTGTAACTCTAAATAAATTATTGGTTCACAAAAAGATAAAAAAGATGAAACCTGAAAGTAGAAAGAGGACTACTTGAGAAGTTGTAAAGGATGGGACAGACATTAAGGAAGGTGAATTGATCAAAACAGTGTGTGCATGTATGAAATCACAGGGAAACCATTATTAAAACAATCAGTAGATATTAATAAAATACTTTCAAAAACACTAAACCTGAAAGTGGAAACATCACTGAAAAAAGGGGCTTTGACATCAAATAAAATCTTCAGCCTGAGTTACGTCAGCATGATGATGTTTTGTTCGC
>NW_008466363.1:0-890 GCF_000622305.1 Nannospalax galili
TCTTCAAATTCATTGTCCGTGTTAAGACTCCAGCACAACACAGAAGACGTATCTGACTGGAAGTCCAAAAGATAAACTAGATAAAAGACCAAGAGAATGAAAGATACCCAAACTTTCCTCTCTATCACTGTAGAAAACGTAAGCGATACACTATAAAAAATGGCACAGAAGGAATTAAAAAGAATTATGAAGGTTAAGACGTTAAACAAGAGAAAAAAGGAAGCAGAATGTAAAGGATATTTTACACAAACAGTACAGAAAAGCCAACAGCAGCTGCAGGCTGATGGATTCACTGATAAATATTATAGTCTCTCCTAGATTTGTCTACAGACTTCTACAATTTCTCTACAAGTCTGCATTGGATACAACAAGTACTTATCAGGTTCTGGCTATTGTACATTTCTCTCATAAAAGAAAACCCTGCTGGTAATTTTTAGCTTTCTTGACAATTGAAAACCCATCTAGCTGTGACTGTGTCCAATAAGTTCAACCGTACAACAGCAGGACAAAAGACCACAGTGCTCTTCCAAAGCGTGACTCTCACTGCATTCCCTGATCTCGTCCAATAAAGGCTGTCTCCACAGGGCCGAAGCTGCGGATTAGCTAGTATGTTTGTTTTTCAAATCTGTCTAGTACTATAAAAATGTGGCACAAGCCACATTGGAATTTTCCAAGTAGCTGATTAAAACCAGAAGAAAGAAATGCTGATATTAATCTTAATAATGCAAATTTGTAATCAGTAAAATATATTTGAATATTTTAAATTTAAACATTCAATTTAAATATCTTAAATGTAAATATTTCAGATTTAAATGTATGATTTTTTTTAATGAAATCTTTGGGTTGGAGAGATGGCTCAGCGGTTAAGAACACTGGTTGTTCTTGCAGAA
>NW_008466364.1:0-891 GCF_000622305.1 Nannospalax galili
TTGTTGGCCACCTCAGACCCGTTCTGAGTCAAGGCAGAGTATAAATAGGTGATGATGTGATAAAGCTTTATTAAAAGGGAGCTCTTTTGTCCTGGCATCTGGGGTTGCATGGAATGCTTTAATAGAACCCTGCAGAGAAGGAGCGAGCAATTACCCTCCTACCAAAGTTTTTCAGCAGAGTCGTGCCCATTCTTACCCTGGAATGGCATGAAAGCAAAGTCTACATTTTAATTATTGGCCTGCTATGTCTCGTTACTCGTATCTGTAAGGTTGCTGGGAGCAACGTCTAAGGACCCAACAGTAGTTTATTTTGTGTTTGTTTTAATTAAACATCAGCACTGATCTTGACTGGTTCAGTACATAGTTAAATTACTGTGCCATAAAGTGCTTTGTGAACCTTTTTCTAAAGCCCCAAACATACGGGGTCTCAGTGACTCACCTGTTCCTCTGCCATCATGGGGTAATGGATATCACTCTCTGTCCTTTTTAGGGAAGCTTAGCAGTCTGGTGGCCTGAGGAGTGGGCAAGTGGGAGGCAGCACCACTCAGAAAACAGGAGCCAGCTTGGAATCCTTCTAGGTGCACAGACCAGTGAACAGTATCATCGAGTCTGGAGAAGCAGTAGGGCAGTTAATGGTACGCAGGGACCAGGGTGGCTACAGGGGGCTGCCGTAGCTTCTTGCTAGGGAGGATACAGAAGACAAAACCCTGGCACTTGTGAAATAGTTACTCTTTCTTCCTTAACATTGGGAATTAGGGAGAGTTCCTTTTTTGCCTGTTTACTTTTGTTGAGACAGGGTCTTACTATGTAGCCCCAGCTGACCTGGAACTCTGTATGTAGACCAGACTGGCCTTGATCTCACAAAGATCCATCTGCCTCTGCCTCCCAAGT
>NW_008466365.1:0-891 GCF_000622305.1 Nannospalax galili
AAAAAAAACAAAACAAAACAAAAACATTAACTGAGACATCTTGGAGTTTAAGCAAAATTGAAAGCTGATATGTTTAAAAAAGGTAGGCTTCAACTGAGTCGTGGACTTATGATACAGATCACCCCAGTCACCCCCACCCAAAGGATAAGAGAAGCAGTGTGCCTTTATATTTTGTATTCTCTGGAGGTAACAGAAGGCGCTGCTTGAGCAATGGCTACTGTTTGTTCTTTTCCATGTAATCTACCGTGACCAACATGAAGAAGGAAATCAGAAGGAAAATATAAAGGCACAGCGAGTTCAAGGCTGGTATGATCATTCACTTGAGCAATCCAGTTCACTGGAGAATTGAGACGGAACTAAGCAGTATAAGTTGCAAAATGGAGGTTGCATAGAGCCCTGGGACAGTGTGTCCATCAAATGGCGTGGTAGAGAAGCTTAGTCAACGGGACATGAAACGCTCAATTAGTATCATGTCCGTAAACACAACGGCCAAAACATATATGACCTAGAGCAACAGGAGCTGCAGCAGTAGCCCAGATGACAAATTTGCTGCCATAAACTTTCCATCCAAAGTACAGAAAATAGACATTGAAAGATGGAAGAGGTTTAAAAAATGAAGGCTTGCTAGTTACAGAATATGAAAAAGAAGGTGAACTCAAAGGAGGGGGCGGGGGAGGAATGGGCTCAAACAAACAAAAAGAAAAAATCAAAAAGAAACCTTCAAATCAAAAGCAGCCAACACAGACATTTATGCTGTTACCAGAGAGTTCTCGCCGAGGCTGGCAAATTTGTTTCTTAAATCTTTGATAATATCGTGCTGCGAAAACAAAATTGATCAGGTTTTTTGTTTTTTCCACACTATAGTTAAGAGTTCCTGTGATTAATTTTTTT
>NW_008466366.1:0-891 GCF_000622305.1 Nannospalax galili
AAAAAAAAAAAAAAAAAAAAAAGGTCACCAGGCGTGGTGGTGCATGCCTTTAATTCCAGACAGAACTGGGGAGGCAGAGGCAGGCGGGTCTCTGATCTACATAGCAAGTTCCAGTCCTGGTGGGGCTACAGAGAGACCAATCTCAAAGAGCCAACAAAAGAAAACAGTCCAGGCAGTCTCACATCTTGACTGACCAGTGGCACAGAGGAAAGCTCTTAGCCTCACCTACCCCCCAGGAAGGGGATGAGTCAGGATGAGTCACTGGCAAGAGGAGGAGGAAGAACTTGTGTGTGGAAGCTGAGAACAAAGGCAACAAGATGGGTTCACAGTGCTGAATGTGGGAGCTAAGGTAAGGGACAGAACAACCAAGAACAGGCTCAAGAGAAGGGTGCAGACTTTAACATTCGACAGCAGACAGGCAGCATGGCGCCAACCCCTGCAGTGCCCTCCCCAGGTGGCTCTGGATGCCTCTCCCATGTGCATCCTGAGGCCATCACAATGATCGTGTGTATGAGCCTGCCCTTTGCCCTTGACACTCCTTCCACCTTTCTGGCTACTCTTGGGGTACCCTGGTATGGGAATGGAGGAGGATGCCTCTACTCAAGCCTCCAGTTGCCCCAGAGGGGAACTGTGAGGCCAGGGCTCACCATGAGCACCATGACTTAGGTGCCCTGGTGCCAGCCATCCTGCCAATAAGGGATACCATTTGTAGGGTCTGTTCACCCTTGAACTAGTGGCTGGATGCAAAGGCACAGAGCAGTGCAGTTCTCTAAGCAAATGTTTCTAACACCTTGTGTAACACCCCTGTGATGGACAGCTGGCTGGTGCAGCAGTTCACAGGGAGGCCACCGACCATGAAGTTCCATTTATAAGCTGGGGTCTAGAAAGACA
>NW_008466367.1:0-891 GCF_000622305.1 Nannospalax galili
TGGATGTCTTCCTCTACCTTATTTTTTGAGATGATTTCTCACTGAACCCAGAGCTCATCGGTTTTGGAGCGTTCTCACATCCCCCATGTATCTTCTGTTCACTAGACTGAGTACAGCACCTGACCCATAATAGATGTCCTTACTTGTACGATAAGGATGAGAAGATGAACATTGTCTCTATTCTGTATTTGCCAGATCTTCTCTTGTTATTGTCCATTCTAATTATGCAGATTTGGAATTCCACGTACATCTACGAAAGCTAAAATTTCTATACTGAATGATGCCAGATTCAAAGTTATCTCCTGGAGCAACGTCCATTTAAAATTAAGTATCTTAAGCATGACTTCAGTTTCCAAGTAACTATTGTCGACTGTGTGCTGCTAGTGCCATATTGTTGTCACAAAGGAATACAGGGAAAGTCGATCCAAGCCCATAGGATGGCTGCAGGTAGTTGGTGAACTTCTGGGCTCAGCTTCTGCGTAGAGCCAGAGGTTTGAGTGGGTTATGTCTCTAGATGTCTAACAATTGTAAGTTTCCAACTCTATCAGCTCCTCCATCCTCTAACTCACCCTCTTATCAACTTGACTTAAATACACGTGTCTGACTGGGCCCAAGTGAAAAGATCCGCCTGTCGGTTTGTCTTAATTAAGCTAGGAATTTTGTGTCTTCATAGAGTCCCATTCTCAAAGGATCAGGCATCATTTTTTGAATGCTTCCTTTTAAGTTTGATAGGCAAGGGTGTTCGAAGTAGCTCTGACTCTCTGCTGCCCCCAGCAGGCCATTTACTTGTCGTTCCTGTCACCTGTGGCAACCCTGTGGATTACCAGAAGTTAAAAAACGTCTTGCTGGGCGTGGTGGCACACGCCTTTAATCCTAGCACTTGGGAGGCAG
>NW_008466368.1:0-891 GCF_000622305.1 Nannospalax galili
AAAGGGAGTGAACACACACAATTACCAAGCCCCGTGCCTGCCTCAAGGCCCTTGGTACCCTTCCATTCTCAGAAGTGAGCACCTTCTTCCTCAGTAGCCACCAGGACCACAGATGAGTTTAAATTCAAGGGAGTAGTTGAATGTGTACACAAGGGTTCCAGGTCCAGCTCACACATCCCCTTAGGGATCATTTGGCAGCAGATCTGTTTTGACTCCACGGGTGTGTTGGGGGCAGGGAAGAAAGGGAAAGAGAAGCAAAGTGCATCTAAAAGAAGCTCAGCTCCCAGGCCTTAGAGAAAGAGGCTTTCAGTCTTAGGACGCACTAGTAAAAGAGCCTATAAATCAATACTGCCTAATAGTAGATTCTAAACAGCAAACACAGCCTGCTGAGAAGAAAGCATGGAGGCTCCAAGGAAAAGAGGGCTCTAGGTAGCCAGTTCTGCCAGAGATGCTGGGCCAGATATACTGTTCCATGGTCCACAGTCTGGGACCATGACAGGGGCTACTGGGCAAATCTTATGTGTATGAACAAATGAGTAAGTCACTTAATCATTTATCATTGAGGGTGAAAAACATCCAGACACCCAATCATACTCCTGTTTCCCCTCTCCTAGCTCTTCCCCCATCAATTCCCCACGGGTAAAGGAAATCACAGCCCAGACCATACAAGCTGGAAAGCTTATTGTCTCAGTCCAGAATGACAGACACAAGAGTCAAAGTCAGAAAGGCAAGGTCTTTGAGCTATTTGTTGATATTCTTAACTGAAAGTAGTACCCTAGAGTAGTAGTTCCAGACTGTTCCTCAGTTTCTTCTGTATCTTTGTACATGTGCATGTGGGTATGTGTGTGTGTATGTGTGTGTATGTGCGTGTGTGTGTGTGTGTGTGTGTGT
>NW_008466369.1:0-891 GCF_000622305.1 Nannospalax galili
TTTTTAAAGAAAGGACATACAAATTGCAAGGGTGGCCAAGAAATAGTTCAATTTGAAGGAATGGTACTAATTACCTGGAGCTGCACTGCACAAATTTCCCTAGAGTTACCTGTCTATATCTGTGACACGATGGCTCAATGCCATGGAAGGTTCTGGTACAATCACCAGCCAGATCCATTCAGGCAGTACCAGCTCAGCTAACCTCCTAGGTGACACCTTGTGTTTGACAAGCCAAACTGCCTGTCCAACTCACATTCCTAGGGATTCAAGATGGCATCACTTGGTTTCCCAAGATCTTGGCTAGAAGAGAACTGGGCACATACCTTCAGCCTCTTAAGCTTTAGGTGGAGGTGGCTGAAAGTTGGCGGTGGGCGGGTGTCTACCAGTGGCTGAGCATTCTGGACCTGCAGCACAGAGTGGGCAGTGAGACTCCAAGGGCAGTTTGAGCAGCTTCTGGGACACTGGCATCAGGACCTTGTGCCAAAAACTCCCTGGCAGGAAGTTCTCACCGAGGGTCATGATTTCAATACCCTTGAGAAGGGACCAGGTACTCTCAGAAATGAGCCCTGTTCTGCTGTGGAGTGGAGAGTCACATGGATTCAGGGTAAGGTTTGGTTAAGTGCTAATGACCAGTCATTTCTGCCCTGCACTATGTGGCAGGCACCTTCCGCAGTGCGTCCTGTCCTGTTTCCACCTTGCAGGGCTGCCTGAGCACCAGCAATGTGTTTAAGTATCACTATTGGCCAGGGCTGGCTCAAAGCAATCCCTGTATAGTTTCCTGTTAGGAGGTACATAACTAAGGTGAAAACATTTATTTCAAACCGTGACCGATTGCGTTCATGAGGGCTGTGCATGTTTTTGTTTGCAGTAAAACGAATTCCATGTGTTCTA
>NW_008466370.1:0-891 GCF_000622305.1 Nannospalax galili
TTTTTTTTTTTTTTTCAAGAAAAACTTCCTTAAGCATGAATGTATTGATAGACTGGTCAAGCAGCCACTTCTAACCTGAGTGCCCTGTGTCACCTCTGATACCCAGTGGTTAACAGCCATCTCTAATCTGTGTGCCCTATGTCACCTCTGATACCCAGTGGTTAATAGCCACTTCTAACCTGTGTGCCCTGTGTCACCTCTGATACCCAGTTGCTTCTGTCCAGCACAGCTGCCACAGCCGTGGTCAGAACACTCAGTCCCCAGCAACCCTATGAACCCTGAATTTAAAGTGAGCCAGTGCAACCAAGGCCTGACAAACAGGCTTCAATCTCTGCGGCCTTTATCTTGATGTCAAGATCTTAGCCATCACACCATCCCTGAACATCCTGGCTATGGTCTTCTGTCCCAGTCAGTGCTTCCCAACAAAGACAGAAGAATGTCAGAATTGTACAATTCGGTCTCATTGCAGGAGGATGCAAAGAGAAAGGTTAAAAATAGCCAGGTATGGTGGCACACACTTTAATCCCAGCACTTGCATAGGGAGACCCTGTTTTAAAAAATAAATTAATAAAGCTTACCAATTTAGTGATAAATTAATGAATTTTCTGGGACTGGGGAGATGGCTCAGTAGGTCAAGTGCCTGCTGCACTGGCATAGGGACCTGTGTCTGAATCCCCAGCACCCATATAAAAGGTATAGAAGTGATCACCTATCACCCCAGACACGTTGGGACAGGAGGATCCCTGGAGCTTGTTGGCCAGTCAACCTAACCAAATTGATGAGCTCCAGGTTTAGTGAGAGACCCTGTTTCAGGAAAAAAATAAGGTGGAAAATGATTAAAAGGGAGGCCCAATGTCAACTTCTGATCTTGACATGGCCTCATACACATGC
>NW_008466371.1:0-891 GCF_000622305.1 Nannospalax galili
CACCAGTGAGAGGACTCTGTGCTACGTTCCCTCTTTGCTTAATTGCTGCTGTGGGTTTTGTTTGAATACCTTCAGGCCTGTGGGCTATCTGAGGTCTTCTGTCTTGCCTTCTAAGTTCATTATTTCTCCCATACATTGGCAATATGCTGCAAATACGATTGTTGAGCATTAAGTTTCAGTTACTGGGTTTTTAGTTTTAGTTTGGCTTCTCTCACATGTGCTATGAAGCTTTGTGTTACGAAGACTTTAGATAGTTATTTTCAGCATTGTCGTTCACTTCTAGAAGCATGAACCTTAGCGTAATTAATGGCTGAAGTCCTTGCAGGTCAATTCCTTCTCTCCTGTTTGGTGCCTCTTGTTCCCTTGATTCTTACCTTTGCTTGTGGAATTGGTCATTGTCCTGAAATCATTTGTGCAGAGACTCTGAAGCCTAGTTTGAATGTCTCTTCCTCCAGAGAGGATTTATTTATTTTTCAGGAAGCTGAGGACAAGACCATCCAAGATCCCCTAACACTAAATGCATGGCTTAAAGGTTTTTCACCCGACCTCGGTATACCAGGACACAAAGCCCAAGGGTGGCTGTCCAATGACTCCTTGAAGAGTTTTTGTCCCTTTTTCCTTCTGCTTTGCTCAGTGCCAAGATGGACTTTCCTGCAGTTCCCTGAGTTTGAGGGCAGGAGAGGCAGATCCAGGCCTGGATAATCCTCAGTTTCTCTATCTTTTAATTTAGGGAGGGTATCCTCTAATACTCTCCATTTTCTATGGACTCCGGGTCTATCCCTGATAAATGCAGTGTCGTAGACAGACGCCCTTGGGGGTTTGGCATGTACTAGTCTTCACTACTTTGGGAGCAGGCTTTATTCAGCTGCCCACCTAGAATTCCTGTATTTT
>NW_008466372.1:0-891 GCF_000622305.1 Nannospalax galili
TTTCCCTCTTCACTTCTGTGTTAAGTTCTAGCTATGGTTTTGATCCCCTAGAGATGCAGTTCCTGCAAAGGAAATCCTTGCTTTGATGACTCCAGAAAAATACTGGTAATGAATTTCCTGGCCTTTATGCCTAAGTGTGGTGATAGCGTCCCATATTTGCTGCCCTTGGTCACTTGACCATATGTGGGAGAAGGTACTCCCACAAAGCAAAATTTTGGTTGTATGAGGGACCACTCACACTGTCCCTATCTGGGAGATCCCTCCCCCAGCTTCTGTGCTAGGTGTCCCTGTCTGCCTAGCTGCCTTCTCTATAAAGCTTTACACAGCCAGCAGGCAACTGCTTGCCCAGAGGTCACACTGCTGATGGGCTCCAAATGAGGCCCCTTCTAATGTTAACCCTCCTCACTGGACTTCAGAAAGATAATGTCTGTCATCCCAACTGTATCCTGTTTTTATGATGCATGTTTGGCTTGATAGGTTATAAAATTCCACCTCTGCCCAAATCTATGGCCCTAATCCATGTAAATGGTATTAAGTCTGATCAGGAACAAAGCCACTTTTATTTCTCTTAAAACTTAGTTTTCTTAATTGATATGATTGAAAGAGAAACAGATTGTGACTTAATCCATGGAAAGAGGTGCATTAAGTAAAGATATCACCTTTTCCATGAAGGTGAGGTCCAGTGTACCAGAACCATGCTTGAAGGCAGCACTGTGACTCTTTCAGTTAAATCATTCCAAGTATCGATGTTTCCGTCATACAGTCGGTTACAATTTAATTGTCTACGAGAGAAAAAGAAGCTGAAATCTAGTTCACTTGCTCAAATTAAGTGGCAATTAGTTTTAGTGTCAGTTGCTTTTATCAGACTTTAACAATTTTACAGTTTTTTTT
>NW_008466373.1:0-891 GCF_000622305.1 Nannospalax galili
GTGTAGAACACAGCGATCATTTACGGCAAGTTCCCACTCTCACAGACCTTGCCCACAGGCAGACATAGTGCTGGATGGTGCTAGGGAGTAAGGAAGTAAGGTAGAAGATACAGCTGTGCTTCCCTTAGGCTTCCTGATCAGGTATTAGTTATCAAGTGCTAGATATAATGGCTTACTGCTCATGCACCTGCTTTAATAACCATAATTTATTTATTGTTATTTCATGTATATGAGTGTTTTGCCTGCATGTGTGTATGAATGTATGTACACTATGTGTGTGTGCCTGGTACTTATGGAGACCAGAAGAGGGCATTGGATCTCCTGAAACCTGAGTTCTAGGCAGTTGTGAGCCCTGAGGACCATAATACAGGTGCTGGGAACCCAACCTGGGTCCTCTGTAGGAGCAGCAAGTACTGTTGACATCTGAGCTACCTCTCCTGTTAATATGAAGTTGTTCGGCCATTCCTATTCAGTGGCCTTTCCATGTTAACAAATATTGACACTTCCATACCAATTTTCTTTTTCCTAGACTCTGCTTGAAATTTATCAGCATTTAAAATTTTCAGTTCTTAAGCTACTTGGTTTTGCATGTGTCCTTGGTAGAAAATATCATTGAACATTTTATTACAAGGCAAACGTTGTTCTTTGTAAAGAAATTGAATCCATTTTAAATGTAACTTTATGTGTTTGCTTTTCCTTCTTTCATTGGAGACACTCAAAAAAGGCAGTAAATTCGTGAGTACTTCCTAATTATTAAATTTAATTTCTCTCCTATCAGTATAAACATTAAAAAATTCCTCTTGTTTCTACAAACAGCTTGTTTATGATTTTACTCACAGTTAACTGAAGTTTTTAAAAATATATTCTGCTTCTGTGTATGTCTACCTACTC
>NW_008466374.1:0-891 GCF_000622305.1 Nannospalax galili
AAAAGGTAACAGAATCACAGAAAATTCTAGGGAACTGCAAACAAAAGTATAGTTCTGACCTCATTCACCTAAGCAATGAATACAATGAATTTAAATATGTATTTTATGTTTCTTTTAAAAGAATTATAATACAAAATATTATCCAGTGTTAGATTTATGTCAGAGAGATAACAAATTCTCGAAAGTTTTAGCAAATACAGTATAGATATCTTTAATATCATTTAGCGGGAGCTAAAAGACAGGCCTGGTGAGACACAGAATGGAACACAGGAAGCAGTTCTTGTCTTCAATGAGCACTAAACTGAACACAGAAAAATGAAAGCACACACTAATACTTAAGATACACACAAGAGGAACTAAATGTTATTGGTAGGAAGATAGTAAATTTACTTCGTGCTCTGGGATTTAGACAGAAGTCTTACAGAAGAGACTCCCCTGGGCCCCTGTATTAACCTCACTTACCCACCCACCGAGATTATAAATAACCTGAAGATAACCTAAAGCCACATACAATCGGCAATTCCAACGCCATATTGTTGGGTGAGCCACACTCAAACAGTGGTTCCCAAAGCTATGCCTAGACAGCTGAAGCAACATCACTTAGGTATCTGCTACAGACATCCATTCTCAGGCTCTACCCAGACCTACTAAAGCAAACTGGGGAAAGGACTCAGCAAAGCTTTAAAAGTCTTTTAGGTGATTCTAGAGTACACTGATATTTGAGAACCACAACTCTTAAGCAATATGACTAGGATATATAGACTCATTTTAAACAGTCAAAAAATCTTCACACACTCCCTCACCCAGCAGCAATCAGTTTCAAACAGTTCTCAATCTAGTGCTGGCCCACCACCTGTTTCTCACCTCCCCTTTGGGCCCTTGTTTAATTGA
>NW_008466375.1:0-891 GCF_000622305.1 Nannospalax galili
GTTTACCTTCCATTTACTCAGTGACGTTCCTTTTCCATTATGATAGTGACACCAAGTCTCCTTTTCAAATACATCTGTTGTAAAAGTGAGTCAACCTCGGGGAAAAGTAAAATGAAGTGAAAAATGAAATGGAGACAGCCATAGGATGGGAACATAGGAAAAGTGTTTCCTTTACCGACGACTGGAGTGCAGGAACACAGACCTAGTTTGGTTCTCCCACTTTACAGATGGAGAAATGAGTTCAGAGAAGGTGGTCCTACTGGGTGTAGAGTTGGGCCTGGGAATTCGAGCTGGTGTCTGAGACTGGGCAAACACCTGCCGACCTTATCAACTGCACTGAACTGGTGGAGCTGGAGAAACAAAAGCCATTGTGCAAGTGCTTAAATTTTTGCCCCGTCACATGGAAAAAGCACCAAGGCTGACTCATTTCTTCCTGTTGTTAAAACTGGAGTTCTGCATTAGTCACTCAACGAGAACCTTCACCAACTCTACCTCTGGGAAAGGTGTTGGGTGTTCTCCGTCCGCAGGAAGAGAAAATGACAGCAATGCTGTCCAATTAGAATGGTATGGCCTAACAGCAATCAGCAGGCAGCTTGCACTAAAGGGGCAAATGGAGGAAGCAGATGCTTCAGCCTGGTAGGGGGAGGCTGGCACAGCCTATGAGAGCTGGGGGTGCCACACCCTTCTCCACTAGCACACATTCGTTCTGTCTCAGGAGCCACAGAATGCACTACTGCCAAGCTCCCATGTTCACGATAGCCCAGAAACCTTGATGACCCAAACATTTCTGCAAAAATCTTGTCGCCAGCTCCTGGGGGTAAGGCCACACCCAGAACAGCAAAAAATTTGGCAGATGGTGCAGGCAACCCTACAATGATCCTAGATGTCAAG
>NW_008466376.1:0-891 GCF_000622305.1 Nannospalax galili
GCATTTTTAATAATATAAAATCTTGCATAAAAATTTCAGAAGGGCTAATGGGGCTTAGGCTTTCTTGCTGGGAGTTAAGAGCTAAAATCCTACACTATCATTGTAGCAATACTGTAAGTGCAGGTTTAAAGATGCTAACTTCTTATGAATTCACAGGATTTTTTTCAGAAAATTGTACATAGGATAGAACTAGGTAGAACTGGTAGCTTAAGTTCACTAACATGTTTACTTTTCAAATACTAAGATATTAGAGTTATGTACATAATACACATTGACTTTTTTTGTGGACTGGCTGTTGAACCAGGCCTTGCACATTCTATGACAGTTTTCTTACCACGAAGGTCCATATCCAGCGACATGTTTACTTTCCAACACTCAAATCTAAGTATTGTAAGTTTAAGACTATCTGTATGATTAATCTACACTGAGATTAGAGCAACAGAAGCCTAAAGAGGAAAGGACAACATAACAATTACTAGTGATGATTGTAAAAACCTGTTTACCTTGTAAGTATGATTCCTTTCAGAACATTCATGCAATGAGGGGCCTGGCAGATAGCTTAGTTGGTAAAGTGCTTGTCCTGCAAGCGAGAGGACCTAAATTTAACCCTTAGCACCAGTGTAAAAAGGTGGGCAGATTACTGGAGATCACTGTCAGTCAGCCTAGTCTAATCAATGAAGCCCCTAATGAGAGACCCTTTTTAAAGAAGCAAGGTCTATGGCTCCCGAGGAAGACTATCCAAGGTACACTGACTCCATTTTGTACTCCATTTGAACCCGCCATCCTCAACAAGAACATGCACACAGAAACAAAGGTACATGCCATGAAATTGCTAAGTGTTTATAATGTAAACAAAGCAAGAGTGAAAAATCAAATGAAACTGAGAAGAAG
>NW_008466377.1:0-891 GCF_000622305.1 Nannospalax galili
GAGAGGGAGACTGGATTTTCTTTGAGGGTGTGATGCTAGATAGGTTAACCAGGCTCCAGTGGATGGACACATACTGAAGGACATTTGAGGATACAAACTTAACTCAATAGGTCTTACTGTTTATGACAGAGTACATGAAATCAAGCAAGAGGGAGGGCTATAAGAGGAGTGCAGAAAGGGGAGGGATCTAAAGATGATGAAAATATATTGTATGAAATCTTCAAAAATTCAGTTAAAAAAATCAAGCTGGAACCTCTTGCTCCTTGGCTCAATGTCTTAACCCACAGTAAGTCATCTAAGGCCCCACACAATCTGGATGCTGCCTGTGTGACATCACCAGACTCCTCCTGCTCACCCCTTTCCCTGTGTTTCAGTTACACAGATTCCTGACTCTTTCCAGGACCACTGAACATGTTATTCTCTTTACTTAAAATGTCACGTGTCACTCCGACAAATAAATCCATGGCTCAGTCCCTCAGCAACTTCGGCTCTTTACTAAAATATCTCCTGTTGGTGAGAACTCCCTTCATGGCTCTATTGAAAATCCCTTTCCCTCTGCTATCCCCAGCACTGCCTACCCTGTTTCTCTACTTCACCTAGCTCCCGTCATCAAAACTACTATATCTAATATTTATCCCTTGAGCTTATTTAAGCATTCAATAAAATTGATTGGTTGAAAGAATGAAAGTTCAAAAATCAGAGACTTTATGCTTTTGTAAAATATAACTTTAAATGGGATCATTCCGGGATAACGTTGCTCATTCTCAGGAAATGTGTTCTGACAGGTATTTGAATTTGTTCATTCAATCAAGTTTTGGAGTTTGCTGCATGTAACACTGTACTAGGTACTGGGTACATATTGCTGAACGAAGGAAACAGACCCAGCCCCCC
>NW_008466378.1:0-891 GCF_000622305.1 Nannospalax galili
ATGTAGACCAGGCTGGCCTCAAACCCACAGAGATCTGCCTGCCTCTGCCTCTCGAGAGCTGGGAGTAAAGGTGTGAGTCACTACACCTGCCTCACTTTCTCTTGTAAATATGCTTCTTATGAATGTATGAATTTCTTCAGAGGAAAGTTCCACTGCATATGAAATATGCACTTTCCTGATCTTTTTCTTTTGGAGCTTGTTGTTTTGATGTTGTTCAGTATAAATACATATTTGTTAGTTTTTCCAATCTCTTTAGCATTATTTCATATTCAAATCTTTTTGTTTCAACAGAATTTTTCTGTTTGTCAGATTAAATTATAATTCTGTATCTATAATGTAAATGTATCCTAATTTTTTTTCCAACTTCCCCCAGTTGAATATTTGCATTATTTCTAATTTATTGGTATCAATAACCCAAGACTGGTTACTTATGGTCCAATAGCTCTATTACCTCAATAGGTTTGCACATTCAGGGTGTGCTTTCCTAAATGGAATGATTTGATCACAACCAGGTCTCAGCTCTTGCTATTGCAAGACTACTCCCCAGAAAGATGCAATCAATTCACAGGGCTTCCAGCTCATTTAAACCTGCCATTTTCTCCTAGCACTGAGTGCCGCTGTCATTGGCTCTTGCCATTTATATTCATTTGCCATGTCAAACTGGGGAAGGTGAAGCAGTCAGAAATACAGGTCATATATTAGAGGAGATGATTTGTGAGATGAAGCCAAGAAGCAAAACTGGGTACCTCTTAAGATAAAAGCTCCACATGAAGCCAGATGAACCAGCTCCTTTACAATGGCCAGCAGTCCAGGTATGCAGGGGTGGGCTGTCCTGGGTCGGAAATTCAGGGTTAGGTTAGATAAACATTTAGCCAGTGTGGACTGGAGCCC
>NW_008466379.1:0-891 GCF_000622305.1 Nannospalax galili
CACACACGAAGGGAGGGGCAGAATAAAGAGGAAACAATGAATTACACAAGCAGTTGAAATAAAATAAGGAAGACAATACAAGATATGAAAAGTAGAATTCAAGAAAAAGAAATACTGAAAAAAGCCTGAACTACTGGAAATGAAAAAGTAAACTGAGTAATAAGCTCTATGGAGAGCTTGAAAAACAGGATAGAGGTATCAAACATTCAGATGACAAAGATAAATAAGAAGGTACAAACAACCATTTGAGATTGTGGGATACTATGAAAAGGCTAAATCTACAAACCATGGGCAAAGAAGAATCTTATGTTAAATGCACAGAAAACATTTCAATTACATCAAAGTACAAAATGTCCCAAATCTAGGAAAATGATGCAGATTTAAATATAGTAGACATTTAGAACCCCAAACTGATAAGACCAGATAAGAATCTCTTCATGCTCTATTATACTCAAAACACTATATATACAGAACAAAGTATACTGAAAGCTGTAGCTTCAATATACAGGAAACGCCAAGTCATGCACGCCCATAAAGGAAGGCCCATCAAAAATAGCAGTAGATTTCTCAATAGAAACTTTAAAGTCAAGGAGAGCTTAGAATGATGTATTTCAAACTCTTGAAGACAACAAATGCTACACTCAGCAAAACTATGCCTCATAATTGAAGGAGAAAACATTCCGTGGTGAAAACAGACTAAAGGAATTCATGACCACTAAACCAGCTCTACAAAATATACTTGAAGGAATCCTTTGGAAGATAAATCCCATGAGGATAAATGAAAGAAAAAATAACTCTAGAACAGTAGTTAAGAAAATAAGGACTTGGAAAACAAACACTGCAAAATCAACCACTACCACAAAAAATCAGGAATACACTTGAAAAAAAAAA
>NW_008466380.1:0-891 GCF_000622305.1 Nannospalax galili
GATGGCACAGTGAGCACTGTGATGTCACATTGGAGCATTGTGATGACACATGGGAGTATTTTTTGTCACATTGGAGCATTGTGAAGGCATTTTGGGGAATTCTGAAGGAACACTGAGCATTGTGCTAACTCATTGGTGCACTGTTATGGCATACTGAGGAGTGTGATGTCAAAATGGAGCATGTTGAGTACATACTGGAGCATTGTGATAACACGTGGAGTATTGTGATGCCACAATGGAGCATTGTGATGAGACATTGGTTCACTGTGATCCACACTGAACATTGTGATGGCACAATGATGAACTGTGAATTCATAATTGATCATTTTGATGGCACATTGGGGCACTGTGATGGCACATTGGAGCGTTGTGATGTCATATGAAACATTGTAGTAGCACATTAGGGCATTGTGATGACAGATTTGGGCATTGTGATGGCACATTGAGCACGGTGATTACACATTTCTGCACTCTGAGGGCACACTGAACGCTAGGATGGCAAAGTGGAGCATTTTGAAGACATATTGGTGCATTGTGATGGCCTATTGGTGCATTTTGATGGCACATCGGGGCATTTTGAGAGCACCTTGAGCATTGTGATGGCATATTCAGCATTATTATGGCACACTGGACCACTGTAATGTCTCACTGAGGATTGTGACATCACATTGGAGCATTGTTGTGACATAGTGGTGCATTGTTACAGCACACTGAGCATTGTGGTGACACATGAAACAATCATATTGGAACACTGTGATGACACATTGGGGCATTGTGATGTCACAGTGAGTATAGTGGTAACGCATTCATGCATTCTTATGGCACACTGAGGAGTGTGTTGGCACAATGGAGCATTGTGAAGACATATTGGAGCATTGTGATGTCACAGTT
>NW_008466381.1:0-891 GCF_000622305.1 Nannospalax galili
CCACTCACTGACACCATCTCCTGGGGGTGAGGATTTCGGCATAGGAGCTTTGAGAATATACAACCTTTCAGTTTGCAAAAGTAATCTTTTCCATCATCTTGTCTTTCAGCCATTAGCTAATGTGAACTGGAACTGTGGTTAGAGTCACTGAGAAACTGAGTTTTTGATATTTATTCATTCATTATTTATATTTCATTTCAGGTTTCAGTGATTTATATAAGTAATTGTTAATGTACTGGAAAGTGAAGATCCATAGTATAAGGGGCAAACGTTCTGTTCCCACATTTGTAGAGTAAGAAATAAATTCAAGGATTCAACCAAGGTATGTGCATGTGCCTATATAAAATGCAAAGTATTTAAAATTGCAGAAGTTAGGGCTGGAGAGATGGCTCAGTGGTAAAGACCACTGATTGCTCTTGCAGCAGACCCAGGTTCGAATCCCAGCACCCACATAGCAGCTAACAACCGCCTATAACTCCAGTTCCAGGGTATCCAACACCCCCTTCTGTCCTCCATAGGCATTGTGTGACACATGTGCCCTTACACACATGCAGGCAATGCACTCATTCACATTAAATACATAAAAACGTTTAAGAAACAAAATTGTGGCAACCATTCTTAGCTATTAGTCAATATACAATCAGAAGAAGGAATGAATCTTTCCTATAGAGCAGATAGATGAAAAGATAGAGGATTGATAGATGGATGAAAGGATAAATCAGTGGAGAGATAGACGATAGATACATAGATACATAGGAAGATAGCTACGTAGAAAGATAGATACATAGACATATCATACATGTATGGACCAATTGATGGATGGAAGTATGGTTGATAGATACATATATACATAGCAAGATAAATGATAGATAGATGATAGATAGATTATAA
>NW_008466382.1:0-891 GCF_000622305.1 Nannospalax galili
TCTCTCTCTCTCTCTCTCTCTCTCTGGCTGACTGACTCTCATTGGGCTGGCATTATCGTTGATTTTTTAGTCACTAGGCAGATGGGCCTTAGCTCGTGGGTGACTTCAAACCTGCTGGGACAAAATGTGGGCAGTTACTGAACTTCTCAGGTCTCTGGGTTCCACACTGTGTTCTTGATCTTGAACGTCTGCTGGGAAGGTGAAGCTGGACCAGGTGGCACCTGGGACTCTGGCCAGCATGAAGGCGATCTCCCACTTTGGAGACGTCCACTGCGAGTCACTGGTCCTGGTTACCCTATGAAGAAGGAAGCTCCCTTTTCTCTGCACAGGGCCTCAGGTAGCAACAGGATGTGGGTTTGAACACACTTGAGTTCTTCAAGCTTCAAGTTCTGCCTCTTTCGGTTTCATTCTTTTTAAGGCACTAGAAAACATAATCCATAGACTTGACATTAATACTTTTTTATTATAGATTTCTCTCTTGTCAGGACTAGATTCCATTCAGGTATGTGAGTTAGTGCCAAAATATCCTTAATTAGTACGATATGCAAATAAGATGGGACAGTCAGGAAGTAAGCAGAATAATATGTGAAAACGGATGTCGGCACCATCGGCACTGCTGGACTGCTGCAGTCCATATTAGCTGATGTTTTAATGCCCAGGACCCAAAAGAATCAGGAGCTACAAAGAGATCCTAGCAAAAATGAAGGAAAATTAGTTGTGAATTAATCTAAGACGTTGTGACCTTGGAACAGGCAGTGAAGCTGGGGTCAGGTAGGGAACTCTGCACGCACAGTTGTCAGAGGCGAGAGGAAGCAGACTGGGGGAAATAGAAAGGACACAACTTGCATTTTTGTCACTGTAACCCTTGCCCTTCCCTTCACTGCCCCCCCC
>NW_008466383.1:0-890 GCF_000622305.1 Nannospalax galili
AAGAACAACCAGTGTTCTTAACCACTGAGCCATCTCTCCAGCCCCTAAATCACTTCTTTTAAAACACGCATTCATGTCTTGTAGAATCTTGTAGAATCTGTGTCTCTACCTCATTTTTCTAAACTATAGATCTTTAGCCAAATTATGTTAATTTTTTAAAATCTTCCACATTCTACTTTAATCAATTATATAAGTCAAAATAAAACATATATAAAGTAACTCCCTTGTATTTACTTCGAGACTAAAATATTAATCATAGAAAATAGGTGGTCAGAGATGACAATTTATGGTAAATACAAAGTGTTCTACCTTTTTTTTTTTCAGGGAGAAAATCTGCCAAATCACTGTCATGATAATATATCAACAGAAAATTTTTATCACACCATGCCATGGGGGAAAAAAGCAGCAAATATACTTACCTATGATACCTCAACTGCACAGTGCTTCCCACAAGAGACTGGATTGTGCTGGCTGGCCATCTGCAAGTCATTTTAGTTAAGTACCCATCAGTTTCACATGATATATTGATATTGACATCTATTTAAAACACATTAAAATATTAATATAAAGTAAAAACACCAAAAACATCATGAAAAACATTTCCTTACATCTTTAACAGGACTCTAACACAGGGTCCATGGAACTGTGTCCTGTGGGACAGATGGACAAGGCCTGGGCTTCTTACCGATCACATACAGCTCAGCATAGCGGTGGTGACACTGATGCTCACTGCAGCAGTACACTGCATCGTAGGTGAACTTCCCTCGAGGTCTGGTGGCTTTCAAATCAAAAAAGTTAACTTTGCTAACACACTCACTCACACTGCTGTACTGACTTTCAGGAATTTTCTCAGCCAAGTTCATCCACCAGACAATCTTTTCTGAGGAAAC
>NW_008466384.1:0-892 GCF_000622305.1 Nannospalax galili
ACACAAATTACCAATCAACTAACAAAAGTGCTGCATGCGGCTCACAGCCCAGGTGTCTGTCCCACATATGCGCACAGAAATTCAGCAGATGCCCTACAACCCTCTTCATGTTTACTACCTGCCCTATTCAGTCAATCCTTACCACGATTAATTCAAATCATGTGTTGCGGATATATATGTGTCAGGCACTACATATTACATCCCATTTTAGCCTCAAACCAAGCTGTAGACATTTGTATGCCTGATCAACAAATAAGGACACCGAGGCTCAGAAAAGTTAAGAAGCTTTCCCAAGTTCACAGTCAGGAAGACGAGTGGACTGTGAGCCCAGCTTCCTCTGTGTCCGAAGGCCATGCTCTGGCAATACTCTCCACCTCTCCTGGAGGATGACAGTGGGAAGTGTGGGTACAACCTAAGTGCTGGATTCGAATTCTGCCTCTGCCATATACTACCTGTTGGGTTTGGACAAATTACCTAGGCCCTTCATATTTTCAATTCCTTATTTGTAAAATGAATTTAATAATAATATAATGGTAGCAGGAAAGCCCCTGGAAGAGGCTGGTCAGGAGAAAAATCTCTGACCTGGATAAGGATCCAACTTTCCAGTTTTTCCAGGCCCCTGGTCAGGGGACCACCTCTAGGATGGCGGGTTCACCTTAGTTAGCTAAAGAGATGTCAGGGATACCAATTGTGCTATGAGAAGGTAAAGTCTTCCTGCCCAGAATCCCTGATTCTTAGTGCAGTTCTTGTGGACCCAAGCTGTTCTCCATCTGTCTGTCTCCTTTTCTGAATTCTTCAGAAAAGTGTAATTTTGACTTTTCTTTTCTTTTTTTTTTTTTTCAAATTTTATTTTCAACTTATTTTTTTTAGAAGAAGCATTTCATTACAGCTT
>NW_008466385.1:0-891 GCF_000622305.1 Nannospalax galili
CTTTGTGGTCCATTTTCATCCTGTCTAGACTTCTTGCTTCAGCTTGCTCTTTTCAGGAATATTCATCGCGTTCTCAAACACCAAGGAGGATGAGTGCACTCTCAGAGTGAGCAGTTGATTCCTTACCTGACACGACAGGACATTGTGATAAGACATAATGCCTAGAATTCTTGTAGTATGTTTATCGTCACAGCTGGCAGCTAATTTCACTACATGTGTTTAATATGGTGAATTCAATTTCATAAGGTGTTTTTGTGGTAAAATATTTTCTTATACTTTCTACAGCACTCCGAACTTTCCCTTTATGTGAAAGTCCACACAAACAAAGGATACATGCTCTAACCCCCAAACCAAGCTAATCTTTACCAACATATGCTGTGGTATCATTTATATATCAATAGTCTTTCAGTTTCCTTTGACCAAAGGATAGTGAAAAAATTGGAGAATAATTTTGTTGACTTTGGATAATAGTTGAAGGTGCTTTAAAACTTGGTTCTACAGAGAAAAACTCAGCACAGAACTGGGGAAGTAGGTAAGAAGCCCCAGCCTTAGCTGAGGAACTATTGGCAGTTGATCGCTGCTGGGTGAGGAAGAGCTGATATTCTTTAAGGGAGTGACACTAGATAGACTGACCAGACTACAGTGGATGAACTCACACATCTGGGGACAAAAACTTGACTTGATAGGCCTTAACATCATGACAGAATATATGAAATCAGGTATGTGTGTGTGGGGTTATTGGGGGATTGCAGATAGGGGAGGGGGTCTAAATATAGTTAAGATATATTATTTGAAGTGCATAAAAATTAAAAAAACAGAAACCCAAAATACCCAGTTCCATGGGGCTAGAGAGATGGCTCAGCAGTTAAGAGCACTGATTGCTCTTGCAGA
>NW_008466386.1:0-892 GCF_000622305.1 Nannospalax galili
TACATATGCTCTTTACACTCAAGGCACATCAACACTGAAATGAGTTTTCGATCTGTTTTTAGTTTTATTATTTATTTAGAAAAGCTGATTCTTTCCCTTCCAAATCAATTGAGGAAGGGCTATGCTGCCCAGAAAGAAAGTGTATTGTTTCTGAACAAGAAAAGCCATATCACCCTTAAGTTCAAACTACTTGAAAGTCTTTTGAACCACCTTGTAACAAAGGCAAGTTTACCAAATTCACTGTATTTATCCAAAATTATAATTTTTACCTAAGTGCCATATGGTGATTTATAAATATACAGACAAGAATGAAAAAATAGCCATATTTATTAACAGATTTCTTTTTAAATTACCATTTTTTCAGAAAGAGCTGTTGCGATTTAATTTGTTTTGATTCTCCTTTATTTTCCTTTCCTCTTTTTTTCTTTGCCTTAGGGACTTTACAGGGCAAGACTGATAGTAAGTAACTTTTAGTCTCTTCACTTCCAAGCTTCTGTTTTCAGTAAGTCTTAATGTGAATGAAAGAAAGAGCCAATCCAAGGCGGGAGTTTTCATACAAGGAATCCACTGATCAAGAAAAGACTAGAGAAAATTTGTTCTGCATTGTAAACTCCTAACAGAAACGTTTTGTTCATTCCAAATTGCAAAACCTGTTAGTGGTGTAACAGTGTTCAAAGTTGGAAGCCAATAAGGACATGTAGATTTAGTCAAAGAGCAAATATATATATATAGACATACATATACATTAGCAAGTTACCTTTTTATTTCATTGATTTCTGATGTTGAAAAAAATTTTCTTTACTTAAACCTTCTTGGCATAATTCACTTGTCATCCCTCCTCCCTCCTTCCCTCCCCTCCTCCCTCCCTCCCTTCCCTCCCCTCCTCCCTCCC
>NW_008466387.1:0-891 GCF_000622305.1 Nannospalax galili
AGGGAGACCCTGTCTCAAAAAGACCAAAAAAAAAAAAAAGAAAAAAAAGAATTTAAAGTATATGTTAACGTGAATAGTAAAGTATTCCTCCAAACTAAATTTGCAAACTGCTAAAAATCATTTTAAGGTTAATTTTTTGAAAAATAGAACAACAATAATTTTCTAACATTCTTGGTAAAGAACTGAAGAAAATATCTTTTTAAAAATGTGTGTATGAGAGAGAGAGATTTTTGTGAGTATATGTTCATGTATGTATGTGTGTGTGTGCTCCTGTAGATGAAGGTGCTTATGCACATGTGTATGTGTGCCTGTAGAGGCCAGAGGCTAACCATGGGTGACCGTGAAGCACCTTCCTCAATTGTTCTCATTTTTTGAGATAGGGTCTCTCACTGAACCTGAAGGTCACCAATTAGCTTAGCTGGTTGGCCAATGAGTCCTAGGGGATTTTTGTCTCTGTCCCCCACCTCCTGCCAGTGCTGGGGTTACAGATGCACACAGCTGTGCTCAAATTTTACAAGTGCTGGGGATCTGAATTCAAGTCCTCATACTTATTCAGCAAACACTAATGACTAAGACATCTCCTCAGCTCCAGAAAAATATCTTAAAGAATTAGTCTTATTTTCAGTTGATTCTTAGTTTCAGAATATTAAATTCATTATACTTCTCAGTTCATGGCATATAATAATTGTGGAAGAATTTCTCTTGCTTTGTTTTTTTACTTTCTTTTGTTCTCTTCCTCTATTCTCATTCACAAACCCTTGCCAAATAACATTATTTTACTTACACATGCTTAAGAATAACATATAGTATAAGTATAGTTTTGTGCTTCTATTTTATAAGTTTTTACAACAGTATATTACTTTGAATCCCATTCTGTTTCTTCATTTTATT
>NW_008466388.1:0-892 GCF_000622305.1 Nannospalax galili
TCGTGTTGTGCCACAAACCATCTCCCCAGCCCTGTCTAATTTATATTTTTAAGAGATTACTTTGACGTCCAGCTTAGTGTGAGGGCGGCAGGAAATAACAGAGGTATCAAGGGTGAGAGTTAACAAAGACCTGGACTAACACGGCTGAAGGAGGATGGTGAGAAGCCACAGGCTAAGGAGATGGCCCGGCTGTTAAAACACTTGCCATGCGAGCATGAAGACCAGTGTTTGATCATCCAGAACCCATGTATGGAAAGCTGCATGTGGCAGCTCACGCTTATAATCCCAGTACTATGAAGGCAGGGACAGGAAGATCCCTAGGGTTTGCTTGGCCGGCCAGTCTAGCCCAGTTGGTGAGCCCCAGTGCACTGAGAGACCCTGTCTCCAAAAGTAATGCAGAGAGAAAGTGAGGAAGGTAATGCCAACCTCTGGCCTCTGCACACCCATTCACATGCATCTACATACACACATGTATATACACAGGAACATGTACAAATACATACATCCCACACATGAAAGTGGGATGGTAAGAAGCCATCTTAGAAAGATCAGTTAGAGGTAGAACCAGTAGACCTGGTAAATTAGATGTGTATATGGGAAAAAAAGGGGGAATCAGCGTTGATTCCAAAGTTAACTTATATGACCAGTTGCAAGAAAAAGAATTTGTAGTTCTGGCAAGTTCCCAGGTTGCTGGTATAAAATCATGTTCTGAGAAGCAGCACACTAAGGCAAACTGTAGAAAGTAAAGTCAGACAGAGAAGGGGCTGATAAAGGCAGTTAATAAGAAACCAGTGGGGTGAGAACAAAACTTAAGTGTGGAAATCACCAAGTACTCTGAGTGACAAAATGTTTCTGGTGTGATAGAGGAGCATCTGGGGGCTTGTGCAAGGTG
>NW_008466389.1:0-892 GCF_000622305.1 Nannospalax galili
GGAGGCATTGACATAAAATTGGACTCCATTCTGAATCCAATATGGACACTGTGAAATCTGTGGCCCAGAAGCAAAGTCAGAGTAAAAGATGCGCAATTACTCTGATGGACCATCACAGAATAGGGAATTCTGGATCAACAGCCCTACCGGGCTTCTCGATAAAGACAGACAAGGGTGAGCAGAAATCACAAGCAAAGGTGAAGGGTGAGAAATAGGATCAAATATCAAGGGAGATACACTGGAGTTTGTGGAATTTTGATAAAACTCGATTTTACAAGGTAGCGGACACAAGGGGCCTAGGAGGAGTTTCCAGGGCTGACTATAGTTTGGCCGAGCAAAGTACATTTGTTAGCCCTAAAAACATTCTTTGATATTTCATGCTTAAATACTGTGTCCAAACACCTACTTGATCTCTGCTACCATCACCACCTTCACTGAACATCCCTTCGTTCTCCCTTCCTGTGGGTACTGCTGAACTCTCCCTTTCCCACCCTGAACTGATCCCTCCCTCACTGCCAGCCCACTCTACTTTCTATACCCAAAATAAAGCAGGCGTTAGAGACAGACCACAAGAATTATATTGCTAAATATTCCATTCACAGATATTTCTGGGTTCCAGTCTTCATCTCTATAGAATTATTTATCAATCTATACCCTATGAGACATAAGCATTCACTTTATATATAATCAAAAGCCCTTGGATGTGGCAGTTATTAATATTAACATTTTTCACAGTGATTGGTTGGCGATAGTAAATAATAATTCTAAATCATGACATGACAGTTACTCATACTTACAACTGTATTCTTGAGTTTAGACTCTTTCAAAAAATGTCCAAAGTATTTGGGAGCTCTTAAATAAGCCCTAAAAGATTTTAGGGTTACCTCTTCAG
>NW_008466390.1:0-871 GCF_000622305.1 Nannospalax galili
ACCTCATTATACACACACACACACACACACACACACACACACACACACACAAGTCCTTTGTTCACATTCATGTCTTTGGTTTTGGTTTGGGGGCATACTGAATTTAATTAGGATCATTTGTATAGGAAACAAAGTTAATTTTATCTACCAGAGAGCTGCAGATTTGAACACATAGGTTGCCATTGATATCATAAATACCAGGAGCCCTACAACATGGGACATTGCATTTAAAGTCAAAAAAACATAGGCTAAGGCTGGAGGTGTATATCAATGGTAAAGCACTTGCTTAAGGTGTGCAAGGCCCTGGATTCAGTCCTCAGCATCATAATGTGATGATGAAGATGATGATGATAGGTTTTAAATGAACTTAGGCTATTTCCTAAGCATAACTTTGTACAAGAGACTTAATTTCTCTAAGCCTCAGTTTTCTCATCTATAAAATGTGTGGACTCTGATATGATTTAACTCTTCCAATAGGTTGTTTTAGTTGCTAAATAAAACAGCTCATGGTAGAGCAGATTTAAACTCTAATCTTTATACAAACATAAAAATTACTTTTAATATTCTTCCTAATTACTTGTGTTTTTCTTTTCCCTTAATTAGCACCAACACTTTTGTATGCATATGAAACAGATCGAGATGTCCATTCAGGAATAATTAAGAAAAAAGGTTTATTTTAGAAAGACTGTGGGATGTTGTTAGAGGGACAGTATGTCTTTTCTTTCTTTTTTCTTTTTTCAGGAAATAAGATGCAAATGAGCTTATCTTGCTGAGATTCTTTCATACCAACTTGTAATGGAAAATATCTTGTACCTAAGCAAATCAATTACATTTAGATTATAAATAATAACCAAAGGGAAAAGAGCTACAG
>NW_008466391.1:0-890 GCF_000622305.1 Nannospalax galili
AAAAAAAAAAAAGCAATTGACAGGTGCCTGAGAGATGGTTCAGTGGTTAAAGGAGCCTGTGTCAAGCCTGGTGACCTCAAAAAAGAGGTGATGCCAGGATAGAGAGGTAATAACTTAAACATAAGAGGAAAGATTACCATCCAGACAGGCTGCTTCCCAATGTGAAGGGCTAAGCAAAGATAGATTCTAGACAAAATGAACAGCACTTACAAAGCCACAGCGCTATACCTACCAGTCTTACATGCCAGTATAGCATAGTGGTTAAGTGCATGGATTCCAACATCCACTGCCTGGGTTCAAATCCCAGCTCTACCACTTTAGCCACTAACTCTGAGAAAATTTCTTCACTCCTCTGAGTCTCAGTTTTATTATCTACAAGATTAGGATGGTAACAACAGGACCCATCCTGGTAGTTTTTATAAATAAAGCTAGCAGAGTGTTCAGAGCTGTGGTCAAAGGGTACTGAGACCCCATAAGGAAATGTGAGGGCCAGCACTGTACTTCTGAGTCATAAACAGCTCTTCTCTGTGCTTCCAACAAGGACGTAGTTATGAAACTGCAATCCTCAAAGTTGAAGACCTGCGGATAACCTTGTCCTGCCACCAACACGAGCAGTATGTGACAAGAAGCCTGTGGGGTGCCCGGGTCACTGATCAAGGCTTCTGTGCTTTCTGAGGTCCTACCTTAGAGATGCCAAGCATGAGGGCAAGGTGTTACCACTCTAAGGAACACTGGAATCCATCCAGGATACTCTCTATAGCCAGGCAAATCTCTCTCATTAAGAAGGAAAATATTGGGGCTGGAGAGACGGCTCAGTGGATAAGAACACTGACTGTTCAAATCCCAGCACCCACATGGCAGCTAACAACTATCTGTAACTGCAGTTCCAC
>NW_008466392.1:0-892 GCF_000622305.1 Nannospalax galili
TGTATATATCCCATACTAAGTCTTGTTTGCTACTAAGTACTCAAGAAGGTGGGATGCCAGAGGAGGTGACCCTCCCTAGTTCCCTCAATGATAGCCTAGGTCAAGATATCAGAAGATGCAACTGCAGAGATTCAGTGAGTCCTGTGCCATGGCTATACCAGTGTTTCCTCAGAACTCAGTTGAAGCCCATCCATTGCTACACCTGGCTCTTCCAGAGATGCTGTGGAAAGCACTGTCCCCTCCTTTGTCCTGTTCAAGGTCCTTTTGTTTTCTGCTGTTACAAGAGTCAGCCTAGCATTTCCTCTTCAGTACCAACACCCAAGGAGAGGGTCCACTAAGTACCTTCACAGTGGGTGTGAAGCTGTCCCAGCCTTGCCCTGTATAAGCAAGTCCCAGGGCCAAGCTGATTGGGGGCCAGCACCACAGGGATGTTAGTAAGGAGAAATAGAGGGCGGTATGTTGTAGCTCTGAGTGCCAGGGCTGCATTCACCCGTCTGCTCACCCTGCAGAATCCTCGCATATTCTAGAGAAAGCGATGACCCAGAGGCCCAGCAGGATGTGACCTGCACAGGGTAGTGAGGCTGAGCTGGTGGCTACACTTCCCCTGTTGCATTATGGGTCCTCATGCCCTGAGACTTGCTTATTACCTGTTTACCGTTTGAGGGAGGCAAAGCCAAATTCTGGGGGCTGGATTAACTCAGCTCTGCCACCTCTTGCCTCGGTGCCTTCAACTTTAAAGGGGGGAAATAACAACTGTATAGGGTTGTTACAACGACATCATGAGGTACTGCCTGTATGAGACTCTCATCAGCCTCAGGAGCAGCCTCAGGAGCCATCAGTGTGACTCGGCCATGGGTACCAAGGCCTCTGCCCATCAAGGGAAGGGCAGGTC
>NW_008466393.1:0-892 GCF_000622305.1 Nannospalax galili
TGCATGTATTGCCTGTGTGTGGGTAAGTGCACCCATGTTGTGCAATGCCCAAGGAGGACAGAAGAAGCTGTCGGATCCCCTGGGACTGGAGTTACACACACTTGTCAGCTGCCATGTGGGTGCTGAGATTTGAACCTGGGTCTTCTTCAGAAACAACCAGTGTTCTTAACTGCAGAGCCATCTCTCCAGCTCCAAGAATGAAATTCTTAACACTCCAGTAATTTCAGGAGGTTTTTGCATGTTCTGTGATGCAAACAGACCATCTTCTTGTAGTCCAAAGAAATCTGAAAAGGTGTAAACATATTAATCTCTGGAAAAGTCCCAACCTTCTGAAGTAGAAATAGAACAAAGAGATATCAGTCATAATCCATGACACTGAAAGTATTAGCCACAAAATATCCTAAGAAGGCTGGTTTTTACAAACTAAAATGGGGGATGAAAAATAAAATATGCATTTCAGATAAGATCTGAAATAATTTTAAGATAATGCTGAAAAGCGCCACAGAGTTAAGAGTTTGATTGACAGCTAACTGGAATAAGAACTATAACTTTAAAATGTTTTGTTAATTAATATGAATCCTAGAACTTATATCAGTAAAAGGAAAATTTATAAAATTAGTAGATATACAAAGACTTTAAATAAGTAAATACAGAAATAGAAAAGATACGTGGATTTATTTTAACGCAGTAAAACAATGAAACATTACACATGAAAAAAATACCTCCACAAGATCAACCCGGTTAAAAGATTACAGAATGGAAGGGGGAGGCTCCTAGCACCCCACTTCCACCTAGGAGCTAATGGTATTTGATGGCTGTTAAGGGAGAGGGAGCATCCACTGGGGGTAGCTAGTGGTAGGTTGCCATGGGCCACTGAATGACCCCACAGCCA
>NW_008466394.1:0-892 GCF_000622305.1 Nannospalax galili
GTACCCGCGAGAAGCTGGTCTTCGTCTTAATCCCAGGCTTCTGTGGCACGAGGGGAAGTAGGGACAGGAGATGCCACAGACAGAGCAGCCCGGTCTGTCCACAAATCAGCGGACACCCTGTCTCAAACAAGATGTGAAGATCCACATCTGAGGATGTCCTCTGTCCACACACATGCTGTGGCACACACGAACAGGCACCCCACACACACAGTTAATAACATCTGCAGGCAGTCACTGACCCACTTTAAGGATGAGGAAGCTGAGCGTTCTGACTCTGTATCCCACTCTGGTTCTCTCTGTTCATTGATCTGTGATAGACACATGACAGCCACTGCATTCCGGAAACGCTCGAGCTGGTAGATGGAAATTTATCTCTAACAAAAGGAGCTTAAATATGTGTAACACCCCCTCCAAGGCTCAGGGAGTATTGTGGAATGGGGTGTGCGTGGACAGGTGTAAGAGCTGCAGGAAGGGCTGAGCCTCCTGGAACGCCAACGTCTGGGCCCAACGCGGCTGCTGCAGTCTTGAGTTTGCAGCAGCTGAGGATACCTGCACAAGCTCTCCATAGGACTGGGCCTGTCTGTATCCTGCCGTGGAAGGGAAGGCGCTCACAAGACCCCACCCTCCCTTAGACTTATCTGCAAGTAATCACAGGGATAGAGAAACATTTTCTCTGTTAAGGCATTCATGCTTCTGTAAACAGCCCCACTGAAACTCACTGGAGCACGTCCACGAAGACACGGCCGTGGAAGGGGAGCTAGGACTGGGAGCAGGAGGAGGGCAAGAGAGGGTGGGGTGTGTGTGCAAATACATTGGGTATATGTATGAAAACGGCACAACGAGGGGCTGGAGAGATGGCTCAGCAGCTAAGAGCACTGGCTGCTCTTGCAGA
>NW_008466395.1:0-892 GCF_000622305.1 Nannospalax galili
CCCTGGACCAAGGCTGTCCCCGCTTCTCCCTCTCAGATTCAGCATCACCACTCATCAACAAAGTTGACTGTGATTGTCAGACACCTTTTCCTGCTCCTTCAGGCTACAGTCTCAGGTGGCCCTGATTGTTACTGAACATCTTAAGGACGTAGATTTGCCATTCTTTCCTACCCTTCTGCTGGCATTCAAAGACACAAAAATCTTCCTTTGCACAGAAATCCATCACTGGGAGCCCATATGCTTGACATCCTGTAATCAAAGCAGCAGATTTCATCACAGTCCCAGCCCAGGTCCGTGAATTGTGACTGTCTTGATAGCTTTCTTTTACTTCTCTGCTACCTCAATCTTTCCATCTGTAAAAGGAGATCATGTAAATAGAAGGCAGTACAAGATGCATAAGCATGCTGAGTCACTGTACCCTCATCTTTTCAGTTCATTTCCCTAAAGCATGGATTTCATGCTATCTGATGAGTTCCCTATTGAAGAGGCATCTTAGGTGGGTTAGGATGGTATGCCGAGGACTGCAGAACAAGGTGGGATTAGAGCCCTGGCCTGGATGCTCCCTCATGAGCCTGGCTGGAAAATGCCAGACACACTGACCACCTTTGTACTATGTAGAAGGACTGAAATCCTGACCACTGCAGGCTGACAGCTCCCTCAGGACAGGGAACCCTCTCACCCTCACCATCACTATTGTCCCTACTGCCAGTCATGCATTTCCATGCTCCCTTGTCTACAGGGCAATTATTTAGCTTCACAACAGGGCCCAGCCCTTACAGAAGGTATACTCTGCCCTGGTGATGTGCGTAACACACACTGGCAGTGCTTTGGTGTTGAATTTACTGTAGCTTAGGAGTCTCTTGTTATTCTACCCAGTCCCTAAACAGATCTG
>NW_008466396.1:0-892 GCF_000622305.1 Nannospalax galili
AAGCCATTGCATGCTCAGAGCGTAATGAGCTGTTCTATAGGAGCTTGGAAAAAATGCAGATGGTAGAGGCCTGGCTTGCAATGTTTCAGAAGGAAGTTTGGAAGTCCCTGAAAGACTCTATTGTAGCCATTTGTGTGATATTTTATATTCTGGACTGAACAGGAATAAATAAGAAGGACATGAAGTTGAATGGGTAGCGAGGTGGGGGTGGATATGGGAGAGTTAGGGAAGGGGGGAATATTATAAAAATACATTGTATGAAGTTCTCAAAGCGTTAATAAAAATATTTTTAGAAATAATTTTTGGAAGTGAAACTTTTTCGTGTTTTATTGAAACAATAGATGTTGGCTAGTTGGGGCTGAAGAACACCTATGATTAAAAAGTGATCAGCATTAGTGAAGCAAAATCTCTCCATAGTATCTCCTTGGGGTCAGCATGTAGAAGCTGTAGCTTTGAAGGGGCTAAGGGTATATCTCAAGCTGGAAGCAGAACTTGGTAGTATGTTAGTCTCCCATGTGGTACTTGTTTTAGTAGCATGAACATTGTAAAATTAAAAGGGTCATGGAGGGAGGCTGAGGCCTGGTACCCTGTGAGACTAGGAGAGGTGATTGATGAAGGTGCAGTCTCAGTTGTAATGGAGACCCCAGCACTAGGACAGCAGCAGTTATGGAGTGCAGCCAGCATGAGCTTACAAGAGAGGCTGTGTGTGTGCACTGTGGATGGCAGAACCATAGGGGTGGTGCTACCCAAGCCCTTTGGAGCTCAGAATATCATGAATGAATCCCAATTATCTAACACTGAGCTATTTACACTCCTCCATTTTAGTTTTGCTTTGATCTGATTGTGCCCTGGTTCTTCCCTCTTGGAGTAACACGCATGTAACTCTTTTTTT
>NW_008466397.1:0-892 GCF_000622305.1 Nannospalax galili
TGCAGGCAATACACTCATATACATAAAAGTAATAAATAAAATATTTTTTAATTTTTTAATCTAAAAAATAAATAAAATATTGTATCAAATGAATTTCAACTTATTTTTATCTGTGTTCTTTCTTCTTCCTGGAAGAAGTTTCCCATGTACCTGGACAGGGTCTACACATCCTTTATGGTGAAGCCTGAATATTCCCTGTTCTTGGCATCTTTACCCCAAATCACTCAGGTGGGATGAGTTTCCCCCACCTAGATCTCAAGGCCTTTCTGTGCATTGTTCACCCTCACAATGTGTTATGATGACTCATTCATTGATTCATCTCCCTCTTCTACACTCCTCTAGCATTATTAATAAGGGATGTTTTTGTTTCAAAAGACAGAACCCTGTTGTGATGGTTAATCTTAATCATCAACTTGATTGGATTGAGATGCATCTAGGAGGTTAATAAAGCCCAGCTCTGGGTGCGATGGCATTTCCAGAGATAGTAACATCATAAGTGCTCTGACTTCATGAATGGATCGACCCTCTCTGATGGATTCATAATATGAGGGCATTATTGAAAAGTAGGAGGAGAGGTCTAATAGGAGATAGATTACTGGGGCATGTCCTCAGGTGCTCTCTATAGCTGTGGCCACCTCCTGTGTATTCTCTCCACTTCCTTTCCACTAGGAAGTGAAGAACATCCTTCATCATGTATTCGGACTGTGATGATCTGCTCAAGCACGTGGGGCCAAGCTACCATGGACTGAACCCTCGGCATTCAAAATAAACTTTTGCTCCTTTAGGATGTCCTGTCAGATATTTGGTCACATCAAGGCAAAAGTAACGAACAGAGTATGCATGCCAAGATTTCAGCCCAAGTCACCTCATGAGCTCAGCTGGCATGTGAAGA
>NW_008466398.1:0-892 GCF_000622305.1 Nannospalax galili
CTTCATGACACTTGTGTAGAGGATCAGGAGCTGTTCCCTTTGCATTGCCCTTTTAATGGGAAATTAGCCTTTCTGAACTTTGAGAGTCTTTTGTGTTTCACGTCCTGACATTCTTCTTCTCTTGCTTTGTATTATCTTAAAATATTTGTTACTTTCAGAACCTCTGCCCAAGGTGCCGTCACCCCCTTTCCGCTGAGGACCCTCCCCCCTTATTTGGTGTTTCTCAGGGATGCTTAATTTTGAATCTGTCTCTGGCATTCCTCTGAATTTTGAGCTTTGAATTAGAGTTGAGCTTCCTAGCCAGAGGGGACCTCATTATCCCCCACTATACCAGACCCTGCTCTTCTATGCTCTGTCTCTTGTATTGAATATGCAAGGGATGGTTCGATTCTTGAACTGGCTCTGCAGGCTGTTGGGATGGTGTTTCTGCTTTCTGGCATTCCCCATGGCCTCCATTCCTGTGGCTCCCTGTAGTGACTGTACCTCCACAGCCTTGCAGGATTCAGGGTTTTCCTTGTTCATTCATATTCTGGATTTCTAGAAAATAACTTTTTATACTTAAAATATCCTATAGTTATATTATTAGGGTAATGTTTATAGAAACATATATTTAAGTATCACAAGAGTCAATAGGGTAATTCAAATGGTTGATTTCAAGTGGTTGAACATTTTACATGAACTAGATAAAGACTCAGGTATAGTTTCAGAAAAGCAAACCTCATCTCATTTTCAAAAAAGACTCTAATTATATTATTTTCTGAGTTATATCATTGTAAGTTTCTTTAGATAGTGTTAAAGAACCTTTTGAATGCCAGGTTTTTAATTAACATTTTTAGCAACTGTCATAGTTTTATTATTTATAAAGTTAAAGATACCCCATTTCCAAGTAAAT
>NW_008466399.1:0-892 GCF_000622305.1 Nannospalax galili
GATGTAGTGAAATGCTTCTTCTAAGTATGTGGTTATTGAATAAATAATTTTGAAAAAATAAGCAGTGGCGATCAGGGGGGACACACACTTCAAAAAGGTATTTCGTGTGAGGATTGTTGCAGTATTCTGCTAACTGTTGCTCATAAGACAATGTTTTCCTGACTTTTGCACTTCTTTAGAGGTTGAAAGAGGATAAACCCCAAGTATCAGGAAGTTCTAACAATGTCCTAACATGGAAACCTGCTCAGGTTCCTGGAGAAAGGTAAACTAAGGCTAGTGTTTACCTCAAACAGTGTTGGAGCCTTGATCTACTGTGTTTGCTTGTGAACATTTATATATGCTAATAGTGATCAATTTGGAACAATAGAGGCACCACCTCTCAGTGTAAGCTTCAGCAAGAGGAAAACAGAGTTGGCCAACAAGATCAGTGTCCTGGGAGGTCCACGTGATTGAGAAACACAAGACCAAATACAGCAACACCTTAACTGAATAGACAGAATGGTAATCTTAAACTTATATAAACCCTTATAAATATTTAAGAAAGTCTACATTCTATGAAACTGATTCAATACAATGTCTTTTGTTGTTTTATTTTTTAAGATTCCAATTTATCAACTTTATGTCATGTTAAATATTTTTGCCAGGTGTATGTAGAAAGTCAAACATACCCACCATGGATGAATGTAATGAAGGAGAAATACAGGCGCTAAGCATGTAAAGAATTTTGTAAGTGAAATATGAATAGAGGATAATAGAAATAAAGAAGAAGGCTTACAGGGCATGGAAGAAGACACAGCCGGCAGAGTGCCTGCCAGGCGAGCATGAGGACCTGAGTTGGATCTTCAACACCCATGTAAATTTAAATTTAAAAAAGTCCAGACATGGCAGTCCA
>NW_008466400.1:0-892 GCF_000622305.1 Nannospalax galili
CACACTCAGCCCAGCAGCATGACCACAATGGGTCCATGTCTCCTATAAAGATCCAGGTCTCAGAAAGGACTGTGACTTTCAAGGCCCCAAATCTTAAACCCCCTCCCCCACGGCCTGATCATAGCATGCTGCTCAGTTTCTAGTGCAGTGGCCTCAAGCTGGTTCCTAATCGGTACCCCAGACTCTGTGAGAGAACCCCAGCACCAAGAGCACCCTAGAGCCTTGGGGTGGAGTCCCAGCACAGCACTGGGGTGGGCTTCCCAGGCAACTGCAATATGCAGCCAAGGCCACGTCACTGCAGAGAGGTGAGGTCATGAGCCCTGAGCCCACAGGGAGGCAGCACCTCAGTTTCCATAATTCTGAGCTTTCTCATTGTATTGATGACTTTCAGAGCAATATCTAACCAGGAGACTATCAGCAAAAAGAGAAAAGACTGCAAAAGAAAGTGCCCATCCGGCATGATGGAGCAAGTAAAACACAGGAAAGAGCATCAGGTTGAGCAGGAAAGCACAAGACGTCAAAGCCTGGCAAATTCCATTTCCCACAAAAGAATGAAATATCTGTTATGAGGATGGATTTAAATGTATGTTTTTCAGCTGTTTCCTCAAACATGAAACAGCGCCCACCTTTGACAGGCTTCAGACAGGCAGATGTTCAGTAAACACGCTTTACCTCCCCGCTGCAGAAACCAAAAAGCCAAAGAGCCACGCTGCCCATTTTAAAAACTTCCAGAAAGCCACTCTAGTTTCCTTTATGAATATGACAACGACTTGAAACAGATGACCAGATGTGTCATTGGGAAGCTATGAGCTGTAAAAAAAGGCATCACAAAATGTCCCAGAAGAAAATCAGATGATAAAAACAACAATAGAAAAACAATACAACACAAAAC
>NW_008466401.1:0-892 GCF_000622305.1 Nannospalax galili
AAAAAAAAAGTGCAGCTCTCAGACCTCATCAGAGAAATTTCTCTGTGCAGTCGATGGTGGTTAATGCAGAAACTTACAACTGGTCAAAGTGCAGAGAATAAGTGTCTGTATTGTGCTCAGTCACAAATGGTACATCTACATCATCCCCATCCCACAGGCTCAGGGACCATCTTGGAAAAGGGGCAGAAAGATTGTTAAGAGCCAGAAGTTCTGGACAGGACAGAACCACTGCACTCATGAACTCACAGCAGCTGTGGTTGCCTGCACAAGACCTTCATGAGATCGAGCCAGTCAGCATGCTAATATGGAGCAGGGCAGGGGCTCATGAGCCCTCATCCCTAACTGAGGAGCTATTGACAGTTGATGGCTTCTGGAGGAGGGAGAGACAGTTTTCTTTAAGGGTGTGGCTTCTGGCAGGTCAACCAAGCTCCAGTGGATGGCCACACCCATGAGTATATGGGCAGTCCAAACTGGAATAAGTGGGTTATAAAAAGAAAGAAAGAGGACATGAAGTTGGGTGGGGTGGGGGTGAAACTGGGAGGGTTAGGAGTGACTTGATCAAATTACATTGTATGCGTGTATCAAATTCTTAAAGAAACAATAAAAAGTTTACATTAAAAAGTTACATAGCCATACAGTAATAGAATACCAAATCATTGTTGACATGAATATGGATTAATCCCCCAAATCTGTGCTATTAAAACAGGAACAGAAGACAACCAGCAACATAGATCACACAGTTTAAAAGCATAAAAAAACTCCCCAAACTCCATTTTTCCCATGAGAATGTAGTTTAGATGTGAAACTAAAAAGACAAACATAAATAACAGACACAAAATTCAAGGCTGGAAGTGATTTAGAGGGAAATGGCAGTGCACAGGTTTCTGAATTT
>NW_008466402.1:0-892 GCF_000622305.1 Nannospalax galili
CATGCCTAGAGGAAGGCATTTCACAGCCTTCCTCCCTATCTTCTGGCTTTTACATTCTTCCTGCCCCGTCTTCTGCAATGTCCCCTGGGTATTAGAGGAAGTGAAATAAATGTCCTTTTTAGGGTTGAGACTTCAACTGTCACTTTCAGCATCACAGACAGCCATGAGTCTCTGAATTCACCACTGATCATTGCAAGGAGAGAGAGGCTTCGCTGATGAAATCTGAGGGTAGCTTTGTCTATGGATATAAACATCAACACCTAGAAGGCAGTTTTATACTATGTCAATTTATTTAAACACTAGTAGTAAATTCCGCATTTGGGCCTATGAACTCCCTAGGCACGGGTTATTGACCAGGTTTACAGCACCAGACATGGATTCTCTCTTGTGGAACAGGCCTCAAATCTAATCACAGAGTGATTGGTTACCCCCATAACAAAAGTCATGCCACTCTGGCACAGGTGGACACATCTTGCCTTGTAAATGGGTTTAGTAGTTCATAAGATTCACAGCTGGGTAAGATCACAGATGCCTTTTCTCCACCCCCAAAACCTGCATATATATCATTTTCCCACACTTTGAAAACTAGCCAGGAGAGAAGAAGTTTCCATATCAGTTCCAGATTGCTTTCTCTATATCTTAACAACGAAACAGTGTGATATTTTCAGCAACAGGGTAGTATTATCTTCTAGTTTTGGAAGTCAAACCAGAGGACTGACAAGAGCCTCTGGGACTTTCCTGACAACTCCCATAGAGGTTTCCCACATCTGGCATTTACTTACTGCTTTCTGTAGATTTAAAAATCTAAAATACTAAAGCAATTTCTTAGACATTGAAAGCTATCTGATACCATTGTAGAACAAAATAATAAATTTAAATAAGCATTTTTTTT
>NW_008466403.1:0-891 GCF_000622305.1 Nannospalax galili
CAGTTTAGGATAAAAAGACGCCAAAGTAACTCTTTCTTGGCTACAAGCCAACAATGTCTTTGGGGCTCTTGGCAGCCTCATCCTTACCAAAGGCCAGAGATGCCATTAATGTTTGGGGGCTCTGATCCTTGATCTGATTCCTAAACGATTTTAGGATTACCTCTTCAGAGGGGAAAATGTTGCAGTAGCAATAAAGGCCCATTAAGAGAAAACACCTTCTGGTCAAGAGAAAAGAATCTCTGGCCTGGGTGGAGACGTAACATTCCAGTTAAACAGGGTTAAAGCCCTGGTAAAGGGAATACCTCTCATGAAGGTGGGACAACCCATAGGAAGATGGCTTCACTTTAAGCGATGCTAAAGAGATAGGCAGAATAAATTACCTTTAATGAGATTTTTCCTTTCTAGAATTCTCACTTCCCAGAGCAGTCCTATAACCACAGTGAGGTTCAGCTGGACCTGCCAGCCTTTCTGAGGAATGTATCAGAAAGGTGCAACTTTCCTTTTTCCTCTCTTTGGTCTCTCTTTCAGATGTTGGCCAGAACCTAAGTATGCTTTTTCTGATACTATGGCCTTCCTGATTCTTTCCTTTTCTTAAATATTTTATTATTTTTATTTTATGTATATGAGTGTACTGTCTCCATGTATGTAAGTGCACTTGTGTAATGCCTTTGGAGGTCAGAAGAGGGAGTTGGATTCCCTTGGAACTGGAATTATGGGTGGCTGTTAGCTGCCATGTGTATGCTGGTAATCGAACCCTGGTCCTCTGCAAGAATACTTAGAGCTCCTAACTGCTGAGCCATCTCTCCACTCCAGCTTCCCTTTTGTTTTTCTAAAAGATAGGGTCTCCCTGTAGCCCCAGCTGGCCTGAACTCTCTTTGTAGACCAGGCTGG
>NW_008466404.1:0-892 GCF_000622305.1 Nannospalax galili
TTAAATCACTCTAATGCAGGGATAAATAAATTCAGTCTGAAACACTACCCTTAATTATGCTAGCTATAAATACAAGTACTCAGGACATTGTTAAAACTACTTGCAACCAAGTCAAATGTTTGGATGATGCCATGTGAATCCATAAAAACACTTAGAACATGTCTTAAATCTACTAAATCAAAAACTACCTGCACCTGTCCTGCACTTTTATAGCCGTAGTCTCTGCAGATTATTTTCATGTAAACTGTAGAAAAAATAGTCTATAAAACAACTTAAAAATTAAAGTGTGAAATACTCTAGATATAATCCTAACAAAGAGATAATGTAAAAAACTGCTGTCCCACAGACAAACACCATCCCCCTGCGCTCAGCTGTGCCCACTTGTCAATAGCTGGGCTAGTTGACTGTGGACGCCCCTGCATAGAAGGAAGGGCAAGGGAGAGTCACCCCAACCCTCACCCGAGTTTCCAGTCACACTTGCCAACCCACAGTGGGCAATTTGACCCTAGAGTGCACAGGCTGCGAAAGACTAAGGGAGAGGGCTCCATTTATGTGGCTCTGGGGAAGCCACCGATCTGTGCTGGGCGAAGACTTTCCAATGCAGCATTAGGGAGGAAGCACCCACACTTCTATAAGTAAACCTTCACCCACTGGTCCGTACATAATAAGCCCTATAAACTCACTGGTTTGTTGTTGGGACTTGGGGAAGGGGGAGGGGCGTTATTTACTTCTCCCTCAGGAATGGGGTTTTAGCAACAGGGAAAAATGGGGAGAAATACAAGTACTGTTTCCTAAACTTTGGTAGGTGAGACCAACACACAAACATGCGCGTGCCCACACACACATACACACACACGCACGCACACACACGCGCACACATACACACGCACAC
>NW_008466405.1:0-892 GCF_000622305.1 Nannospalax galili
CTGGTGAGATTTTGTCTGGCTTGACCTTGCTCAGGTCTTGTGCATGCTGTCATAACTGCTCTGAGTTCATCTGTGCAACTTCCATGTTGTGTCTGGAAAACACTATTTCCTTGTAGTTATCAGCCACCTCTGGCTATAACAGTATTTCTGTCCCCTCTTCTGCAAAGCTCCTTGAGCCTTTGCGGGAGGGGTATGAAACAGACATTCCATTTAGGGCTGAGCACCCCACAGTCTCTTATTCTCTGCCTATTGGCCACTTGGGGATCTCTCTGTTAATTGCCATCTGTTGCAAAAAGAAGCTTCTCTAATGTGAGTTGAGAGATGCACCAATCTGTAACAGTTTAATACCATGCCCATTTAGTAGAATAATAGTGGTAGTCTCTCCTTTATGGCCTATGGGTTCCAGATCAGTTCAGTTTCAAACAACAGATTCCTTCTCAGGATGGCCCAGTCACAGCCCTCTGAGCAGAGGAGTGAGGCAAAGCAGACTTTCTGCCTACTGCTGACCCGTTCCACCAGAGGAGTCACTGTCCCAGCAAGGCCCACAAGTGGTTTTGAGGCTGAAAGCACTAGGCTTGTCCTGTGGGCAGTACTGCAGTATCTATTCTCCAGGGCTTACTGTCTTGCCTTTTGGGTGACACTTCTGCCCCCCTCCTCATAGTTAGTTGCCCTGCTGATGTGTTCAGATTGGTTCATTTCTTTTTGCTGCTCCGTCCTTCTGTTTCCCCACACTTTTCTGCTGTCTTAGCACAGTCATGACTTTCTGAAGTGTTTCCCCTCTGTCTTTGGAGTAGGGTATACTTTCTTCTTATCCTGACTCCTCTCCCTCACCACATAGAAGAGAGGCAGCTTCTAACCTTCCAGAAGTGATTTAGAGTGGAGCGTGGTGACA
>NW_008466406.1:0-892 GCF_000622305.1 Nannospalax galili
GGATTCACTAGGTTATTTACTGCTTCATGGGTGAAGCCCCTCCTCAGAGGCTGGACCCCGTGCTGCCTACAGTGTTGCTGAAATGGACCCGCCCCAGTGAACTCGGGCTGGGGGGCACAAGTGGGCTTGGGGAACCGCACTACCAGGGGTTCCTCCACTCCCCTAATCGGTGGAGGCAGTTTATTCTGCTTGAGGACGGCTGGCTGAACCAGCTGCCTTTTAGTAGGAAAAGATGGAAAAAGGGTGGGGTAGCTCACTGGTAGAGTGCTTGTCGAGTATGCTTGAAACCCCAGGTTCAATCCCCAATATAGGGAAAGATGGAGAAGGGTACCCCAGCAGCAGGAACAGCCAAGTAGAGCTTGTGAGGAACAAGGCACAGTCCACCCAGTGCCAAAGGAGAAACTGAGTCCATGTCTCCACAGGTTCCATCTATGAGATCTCTGGGAACGAGTGCTGCCTTTCCACAGGGGACCTGATCAAGGTCACCCATGTTTGCCTCCAGAAAGTGGTCTGTGAGAATCCGGGGACGGGTCAGACTTTGGAGATAGACCCCAATTTCCCAGGTAAGGTGTGCACCTCTGCCTTCCCCCACGTCCCGCCACTCCCTAGGCACATCTGTGGCCCCCTTGTGGGTGGACTTACCACTCCTCTCATCACTCTCGTGCCTCTGGCTTTGCACCTCTATCACTAAGTAGCCTCAAGGCCAAAAATGCATTCAGAGTGGTCTGAGGATGGCCCTGCCCTCTTCCTGCCATTTTCTGATCACATCTGCTTCTGTTCCAGGTCTTTGTCCAGGTGTCAGTGCGTGTGTTACCTGTGCTTCCTCACACACTCACTCATCAAGACTTCTTCCTTCCTTCCTCCCTCCCTCCTTCCCTCCCTCCCTCCCTCC
>NW_008466407.1:0-892 GCF_000622305.1 Nannospalax galili
TTTTTTCATTTAAATAATAGTCATTCTAAGTAGGATGAGATTATATTACTGTGGTGATGAGGTTTTGGTTTTGGTTGTTGTAGAAAACTTATGCAATGTGGTAAGAATATGTGTTATATTATACACAGGCTGGGGTATACATTCAAAAGAAATGACACCATTACATCAGAGAATACATGCATGTCCATGTGCATTGCACAAAATACTCAATAGTACTGGGATAGAGTAAGGGTATAATGTAAGGGACAAAAATAAATGAATAAAGAAAATGTGAGAAAGCCCCAACCCCAGTGTAGTGAGAAAGATCAGGCAGAAAACCCTTGGGGAATGTACCAGAAGCAGGCATTTTATTTAGGGTGCAGCCTGTACCAGCAGGCTCAAGCCTCAAAATCTGGGCCATCACCAGTAATTTCACTGAGTTGGCAGGAATTGACTCTGAGACAGAACAGGCTTTTCATAAGAATGGGTCCCCATGAGCCTATGGTTAAAATGAATGCTGGGGGACACCAAATAGACTTTATGATAGACACTGGCATTGAATATTCAGTTTGAACCAAATCAGTTGGTGCCCTTTGGGGGCAGACAAAAACAATAGTCAGAACTAGTGGAGTTCCTACCAGGTGCACCTTCTGTGATCCTACAGCTATATCCTTGGTGGACACCAAGCTCCTCCATCACCCAAAATGGCAAGTGCGCTTGCTGGGAAGAGACTTGTTGTCTAAACTAGGGGTGCTATCCACGAGCTGTGAGCCCGCAACCAGACAATAGCTACTATCCATATGATGGTCCTTAACTAATAGGGCTTCATATCTGCTAAAGCCAAATGGTTCACCCGTTTGTACCTGAAGGATGCTTTCTTTATGGGCCCACCAGAACCAAAGGTATACATACA
>NW_008466408.1:0-892 GCF_000622305.1 Nannospalax galili
TGTCCAAATACTTGGAGCCTATGGGGGACATTATCATTCAAACCATCACAATGTAGCACAAGCAAATCTCTGACTCCTTTTGTACTCAAGGATGACCTCTTGCCTGCATTCTGAGTACTGCATTTACAAGTGTGGGCCAACATGCTCAGTTTATATGATGCTGAGGATGGAACCCAGTGCTCTGTGCATGCTAGACAAGCACTCTAGCAAATAAACTACATTCTTAGCCAAGTTTGTGTGGTTTTTGAGACAGAGTCTAACTATGTAGACTAGGCTAGCCTTGAACTCATGATACTCTAGCCTCTGGTTTGTAAGTGCTGGGATAATAGACATGTGCCACTGTTGTGTGATGCTGTTCTTGGAGGGTGGACATGAACAAACATCTACTCATCCCTTCTGGGGAAATGACAAAGATCAAAGAAAGGAGCCCACCAAAATCCAACTTGGTCAACCAGTGAGTCTGTTGGGGTCATTCACAGGACTATAGGTGGGAGGTTAGTTATAGGAGCAGAAATGACTCAAAGACAGTTGCATCATGAAAGTTCACTCCAGCATGGGTGAAGACTCATGGAAACAGAGCTCAGTGTACAATCTGCAGGTAGCTTAAAAGGTTGGAGAGTATCTCTTGTGGGTGGCTCAGTTGATCTGAGCCTCCTCCAGGTGACTTGGCTGATCTGAGCCTCAAGTCCTTCAGCAGTCCTTACTGCTAATATATGTTTGGGGAGGGAGGAGTCTAGTGAACTTGGTCAGTTTCAGGGACTTCCTGGAGCTGTTCTTTACTTCCTGAGCTTCCTGCAGGTTGGAGTATTTTATTTCCCCTTAGAAAATCTGTGTGTCAATGAACTTCCTTCCAAGATCAAAGGTTTTATTTGGAGGAAACTGCTACACAATG
>NW_008466409.1:0-892 GCF_000622305.1 Nannospalax galili
CCCTAAGAAAGTTTTTTTTAATAATAATGGATCTTCCTATCCAAATCCAGCATGGCCAGCTCTGCCTTTTGCTATCTATTTCTGCATCGTAAGGAACATTGTGCTTATATGCATTTTGGTCAGTTCTTATTGGATCTATGCCTAGGTAATTTTGTTTCAGTTATAAAAAGAATCTTTCTATCTTCTAGCTACTTAGTCTTTTTATTAGGAGCTTTCTATATACTAGCTTCATTTTAAAAGTTTTTGTTATTGAGTGTGTGTGAGAGAGAGAGAGTGTTTGAGTGCAGTTGTGCCCATGTGCAGGGCACATGTGGAGGCCACAGGACAATTTTTGGAGTTTGATTCTCGCCTTCCACTGTGGGTTCTAGAGATCGAGCTGAGGTCACCAGACTTTTATGGCAAGTGTTTATACCCACTGAGCCATCTCGCCAGGCCCTCTATATACTAATTTTAAACTCTGCTACATTACTAATCTGTCTTGAGTGTTTGGGTACCTATTTTTCAAAGATTTTTTGAAGTTATCCAGAATATAATATATAATATGTTATATATAATATAATATATAATATATACCAGAATATAATCAATAAATAGAGGTGACTTTACCTCCTTCCTTGTGTGTATGTGTGTTCTACAGACGTGAGTGTGGATGTGCTTGCTCATGTGTGGTTGTGTTGAGGCCAGAGGCTCCTGGAAGGCGTCTTCCTGTTTCTTTCCACCTTATTTTTTGAGACTGGATCTCTCACTGTACCTGAAGCTCACTGTCTGGCTAGGCTAGCTGGCCAGTGAGCCCCTAGGAACCACGTCTCCATCCCGTGGTGCAGTTACAGATGCATGCCATCATACCTGACTTTTTACGTGGGTCCTAGGGAAAGGGAACTTAGGGCCTCAT
>NW_008466410.1:0-892 GCF_000622305.1 Nannospalax galili
CGGACACTCCGCTAGCCAGCTTTCTGAGCTCAGGACTCTCTTATTTACATCATGGAATCCTGTCCATTCACAGGCTCAAAGAAAGTGCCTTTGAAGGAGAAATGGGTTGTTGTTTGTTACTACACTTTGTTTGCTTGTATTTTATTTGTTTACTTTGTCGTTGCTACTTACTGCTGTTTTGGTAGCTGGCATTGAACCTAAGACCCCACACTTGCCAGGCAAGTACTCCATATTGAGTATATCCCCAATCCTCTTTTCCTTTTTATTTTGAGGCAGGTCTTACTAAGTTGCCAAGCTGGCCTTGAACTCATAGTACAGACCAGGGAAGTCTTGAACTTGCAATCCTCCTGCCTCAGCCGGCAGAGTAACTGCCATCACAGGCCTGCATCGACAGGTCCAGCTGTGTGCCTGGCTCTGAGCTGGTCTGAGGGTGCACAATTACAGGACAATGTAGAAACCAGAGACACGACCAGTGCAAGCTCAGTCTGCTGTTTATATGTCACAATCCCTCTGTCAACTTCATTGTACAGGTTCTGGAAATCTGATAATGAGTCGGGTAAGTGTGCGATGAACTCCCAGTCCACAGAACGATCTTCTCTCTGTGATACTGTATGAGCCAGTTCTAATGTGAACAGACTTATCAGAGCCTTGCATCAATTTCAGCTAAACCACATCTCTCCTTTTATTGCAAGAGATTTGCTTAAGAGTCCACAGAGGCAGAGAAGGAAATCTTTCAGGTTCATAAACTGTCATCAAAGTGAGGGCTCGACAGAGTTTCTTGCCAGTTGATCACAGCTTTTTCTCCCTAAGGTTTGAAGAAATTTAACAGTTGAGACATCCCCCTTACACATTTTATTTTCTCAAATTGGGAATTTTAAAGGTTTTTTTTTTT
>NW_008466411.1:0-891 GCF_000622305.1 Nannospalax galili
TCAGTGGTTAAGAACACTGAGTGGTCTTGCAGAAGACCCGGGTTCAAATCCCATAACCCACAAGGCAGCTAACAATTGACTGTAACTCCGGTTCCAGGGGATCCGACAGCCTCTTCTGTCCTCCTCGGGCGTTGCACATGGCGCATCTACCTACACGCAGGCAATAAATGCATGCACATAAAATAAAAATAATAAATAAAAATATTTTTAACAAGTGGTAAAGGAGCGGGATGAGGAGCTTCGAAATTCTGCTTTGTAGCTTTAAGACAAGGCATCTTCAGGGAACCAGCACTCAAGCTTACAGCCAGTGCCTGGTATGTCCAGGGTATGCTGTAGTAGGGGAGTTTCTCTGGTAATTTTAAAAATTATAAAGTCATTTATAGTGTCTAAACAAATGGCTCTATGCTGTGGTATTATAGTTTTAAAGCTTTGGTAACAGCTAGCAACTGAGAAAAGTGATGCAATTAAAGTGGAAGTAAAATTGTTGATGTGAATAAAACAATATGACCCTTTATAAGTCATTGAATTGTACGTCAATTAACTAGGGATGACTCTCTGGGCATATTTGTTTGAAAAGCTTTCCAGACCACTGAAACTATTTTTTATTAAATTGAAACATTAAATATCAAAGAGCTTTTGATTGATTCAGATGACATTTTTAGCACCTTGAAATTCTCCATTTTGTAGTTAGAATTGTTCAATCCCATCCTTAGAGACCTAATAGCCATATATATGCATTAACAGAGCTCAAATTTCCAGTTAAAATAGTGGCATTGTTTTAGATTTTGACCATTGAGTTTGAGCTGCAAACAGTACACAAGAGATGAGAGGGACTACCCACCACACACTGAATATCATGATCTGCCCTCAAAGTAAGCTGGTCAAATTCAC
>NW_008466412.1:0-892 GCF_000622305.1 Nannospalax galili
GTTGTAATGAAATGCCTCTTCTAATTATATGCTTATTAAATAAATAATTTTAAAAAGAATAAATAACATATTTACCAGGAAAAAAAATTTTTCTTTTATTTTTTATTTTTATGTGTATGAGTGTATTGCCTATATGTATGTAAGTGTACCCATGCCATGCAAAGCCAGCAGAGGTCAGAAGAGGGTGTTGGATTCCCCTGGAAGATTTAGGGATGATTCTTAGCCACCATCTCACCCACCATGTGGGTGCTGGGGACTCAAATCCAGGTCTTCTGCAAGAATAGCCAGTGGTCTTAACAGCTGAGCCATCTTTCAGCCTTCAGCTTATTCATTTTTAAAGTGCAAAAAAAATTCTTCAAAAACATTTGGAAGGTAAAGATCATCCATGGTCTATTCACATCTATCTTCCTGAAAGACATGACCCATGAGGTCTGGTTCAGGCTTCCAAAAACACGACTAAACGTTGGCTCACTTCACACTTAGAAAAGATGGAAAGCATTTGCTTTCACAAGATAACTCAGGGTCAAGGATCATGTGCAAGGTAGCTGAAGTCAGTTTTCTGAGTCCATTTCCTTTTCTAGTTGTGTATTTACCCTGGTTCTCTTACAAAGTAATAGTTTTAATCAAGTCAAGCTCAGTACTAAGCCAAGAAAATACATTTCCAAACTCGTCTGTATATTAAATCAAACACACAGTAAATTGCATGTTAGTCATTCAGGGCAAAATGCCCCCAAGCTGTGCACATGCTCCCTGCCTGTCCCTTCCTGGGGGATGGGGGAGGGGGAACAACTCTGTTTGAGATGCCTGGCTTTCCCTCCATCCTATCCTAGTAAAAATCTCATTACCTCTACTCTATTCATCAAAATCCCCTGCTGCATCAAAGATTTTTTTT
>NW_008466413.1:0-885 GCF_000622305.1 Nannospalax galili
GGTCCTGATGCGGGGCTATGACAAAGCAGTCAAGCTTTGCAGGTGGCTCAGCTCGGTCCCCAAGAGTCTGAAGATGGCGGCGGGCGCTTCCGATCACGGCTGCGGCAATGAGCCCGAGCGCAGGGACACGTCCCAGCCTCCTGCACCCCACGCCGCCCTGCAGAAGGTGCTCAGAGCTTCTCATCCAGCTCCAGGCCCTGGTTCTCCCGGGCACTGCTTTGGGTCACCGCCAGGCTGTCCCGAGGCGTCCGGTTCAGGTAGTTCTGGATAGCGGAGGCGCAGTCCAGCCGCTCCATGGTGGTCATGAGGTAGTGGAGCTCCTTCAGACTGCCGTTCTGCTCCTCAAACAGCTCCAGGATGGCCGCGGCCGGGCTGCGCTGGCAAGACAGAAACCTGGTCCCAAGGGGTAGGGAGATGGTGAGAGGAAAAGGCAGGGTGGGATCCCTCTCTCTCCGGGACCCACTCCACACCCCACCCCTGAGCGCTGGTCTTCCAGCTCGTGCCTGCTTTTTTTTTTTTTTTAGGGGGCTAGAACTTGAAACCTGAGATTGTCTTAGAGGCCCTGGGCCCTGCTTTCTTAAGCCTGTTTCCTCCTGCAGTCCTGCAAGGGCTGTGAGGCTGTTTCTCGCCCTGAGGCTCTGAAATCCCCTTCTACATATTCCTTACCCCAAATACACTCTCTTTGTACCCAGGCCTCCAGACTGCCTTCTTCCCTAGTTCCTAGCCATGACATTCTGTCCACAGTGAAGAGACTGTTCTCTACCAGGTGTGTCCAACCTTTTGATAACTGACACAATGTTGTCACCTTCAAAGGTCACACTTAGGAACCATGCAAATTCAAGGAGAGAGAGAGAGAGAGAGAGAGAGAGAGAGAGAGAGAGAGAG
>NW_008466414.1:0-892 GCF_000622305.1 Nannospalax galili
TGGACTGGAACTAGTTATATAGACCAGGCTAGCCTCCAACTCACAGAGGTCTGCCTGCCACTGCCTCCTGAATGCTGGGATTGAAGTTGTGTGCCACCACGCCTGGTCTGAGCTAACTCCTTATGAATGGGGCCTGGGTATAGGGAATCAGCTTCCATGGAGTTTTAATGGGGTTTAAGAGTTTTAATGGAGGAGATGGGGGTAAGAAAGAGTCCCTAGAGCTGGGTTGGGGTATGGTCTTGGGGTGGGGCAGGCAGTTTAGGGGAGAGAATGAGGGCTGATGAGACAAGGCCATGCCTCTTTCTGCTCTAGGGGACACTCCATGGTAAAGAGCTGGGCTCAGGGCTGTGTGCTGCTGTCACCCATTATGATTCCATTTTCCTAAGCATTAGGTAATTCAGTTTTAATGAACACCATTAGAGTAATCACACCATTTGGAAGAAGTGCCAACGAACCGTGAGAAATTGATTTGAAAAACAAGAAACCTTATCTGATGAAAATTCTGCCTGAAGAAGTTCTGTTGCCAGGTGCAACCATCTCCTGAGCAGGAAATCCAACTGAGGTCAGAGGCTCAGCGGGCACAGGGAAGAGGCCTTTCTGTTGTCTGGGGAAGTGCTTTCAGCCTCCAATTCATGCTCTAAATGTCATCTCTCACACTGGGAGCCATTTCTGCATCATTTATGTGGGGCTGGAATCAGGGGTGGTTTTGCCTGGCATCTCTTAGCGAGGCTGTCTCCACACCCACGGGAACCTGGCCGAACTTCAGCTCTCTTTATGTTGTTAATTGGAGAGTGTGTTAAGCACACTTGACCTTTTAAAATTTATCACCACAGTGTATAAGTTTCTTGGATGTTTGCAGGATTTTCAGACTTAGATTTTTGACTGGATTAAA
>NW_008466415.1:0-892 GCF_000622305.1 Nannospalax galili
AAACAAAACAAAACACCAGGCTGGCAATATAGCCCAGTAAGAGTGCTCGCCTAGTATTCAAGAAATCTTAAATTTAATTCTTTAGTACTGGATGGGAAAAACAAATAGCCAGACCTGGTAGCATATGCCTGTAATCCCAGAGCTTAAAGGACTGATATAGGAGGCTGATATAAGAGTTAAGGCCAAACTAGATTACATACTGAGAACCCATCTAAAAAACAAACAAAACAAATAAATAAATAAATAAATAAACAGCCATTATTAAGGCTCAAAACTGACCCAGATATAATGGTACACTCCTGCAATCTGAACAGCAGGTTGAGGCAGGAGGCTTAAGAGTTTAAGACCAACCTGGACTACCTAGTGAAACTCTTCCTACGAAAAAAAAAGAAGACAACTGCTCAATGCTCTCTCCCCTCTAAGGGCAAATAACCCAACAACAATCTGCCTTTTATAAAATAAAAAATATGCAACTATGTGTAAAGAGATTTCCTCAAGACCTCCAGAAAGAGGATTATAATTTGGGGCATTTATTTGATATGACAACTTAAATACTAGAAAAAAGTTCTCAAATACTGGTATTTCATAAGCATAATTTCTACATAATGAGTCAAATTAGCAAACAGATTGGAAGTAGAAAAAAAGCAAAGGCCTAACCAAATATTTTCTCGTAAATAAATGTGATGAGTCAAGTTAAATCTCTCTTAACCACACAGAAATTTGTGGTAGCTTCAAACTACCTAAAGCCAATCTAGAAACTCAAGAAAAGGCAAAGACTGTCAGAGTTCAAGACTTATCACAAAGTCCATAATCTATGTCTATAAAAACACTACCAAAAGTCTTCCCGCACAACCAATTTGAATGTACATACTATTCTAATAAAGTTTTTTTT
>NW_008466416.1:0-893 GCF_000622305.1 Nannospalax galili
AGCATAGGATCAGTGACAATTCCTAAGTCTGAGCTCACACCTTTAGCCAAAGTGCCCATTTATCATCACGTTACTTTATCAATTCCTTTGGTCATACTGTTCATAGAAAGATAAGAATGGCTTTTCTCCCAAATCTCACTTGCCGAAGGTTACTATTTATCAAGTTGAAAACTCTGGAGATAATAAACAAGCTAGGTTTGTCTGGTAGTCTCATCCACAGTCAAACATCACAGTCAGAGAGAGCTCCGGTTTCATACAGAACATGGTGAGATGAGCCAACTCAGCACAATACACAAATGCTAGTTATTCCAAGGGTATCTGTCAAACTCTGGGCAGCAACAGTAAGCCAAGGGTGCGCTACGATCCAGCCTGACCTCACCTGGTTAGCGGCGGAAGAAGGCCTTCTGGGCAGGTAGACCCACTCAATGAGGTCGGGTAGATGCTGAAGGCTCAAATTCAGATATAAGCAGATGTCTTTGAGATCTCATAAAACACGAGTCTCAGGTTGTGTAGAAGTCAAGTGTCAAAGCCAAAGCACAGGCAAAAATAAAGAAATAAATAAAAGTACAGGCAAAATTGCCTTAAAATTTTAAAAGTACTTATAAACAGAGTAAATTTGTATTAATCGATGTAAAAATTCACTGTGTGTAGTTACTGCTAGGACCATATTTGTCTGTGGAAAATATCCATCCACCCACCTATCTATCTTCTAGCTGCCTTGGCCAGGAACATATGTTATTATACATGAAGTATACGAAGGGAATAAAACATCCGAAATACAAAGGACAGGGAAACAGAGTAAGAGGAGACGGCTCAGTCAACACAGTGTTTGCTGCACAAGCAAACAGTAGGGTGCGGCATGTGTGCCTGTAACCTCAGAGCTGGGGGCGGGG
>NW_008466417.1:0-893 GCF_000622305.1 Nannospalax galili
GTATACACGTGTCCGTGAAATGACCAAATGCTTGTTTTTAAAAATCTTACAGCAAAGCAAACAAGCACATACACGGCCAGTAAGTAAAGCAAGCGGGGCGTTCACACTTATGCAGCACACGCGTGTGCAGACAGGGTGAATGATAAAGGCATCGGAAAGGGTTTATGGGAAAATGGAAAAATGTTCGTCTCTGACCTTAAGAGATGCTGGGAATTGGGGGGAAATCTGCTCAACAGAGAAACCTACTTCAGCTTGAAGGGTATATTGGTGCATTCCTATTCTATAACCATTATTTATATTTTAGTCAGGAAAAAAATCACTTGTGAGTGAACGGGCATTCCTAGAGACATTTGGGACGGAACGGAGAGGACAGAATATTTAACGTCAGGCCAAACCCGGGTTAAAATATACCACAGTGATGGTGGCGCAGGAGGGAATAGAAATACATTTCCATCCCCAATGAGATTAGTGCCTGCTGTGACTCGGTTGGAAGCCACTCTTGGCTTCTAAGCCTCATTAGCATGAGAAATTAGAAATGGCCTCAGGTGCAAGTTTAGGATAATTTTATTGGCATTTGATTGGCTGCGTGCTTGGCATCTGTGCGAAGGATGCAGATGGAGAGCGGGAGGAAGCCAGACTTTCCCCAGGATCCCCCTGGAGGGAAGGGACTGCACACCGGTTGAGGGGGGTTAGAATTTCAAGTAAACAAGGCCTTGGTGTGGAAATACATCAGGATGAACAAGGCCTCCTGTGTCCTCACCGTGGCAGAGAGGACACGTCTACACGTCTAAAATGTGAGCACAGGTGGGCCAGAAGGAGATGTTAGTCACAGGGTGCAGCTTCTGTTAACCTTCCTACTGGTTCAAGCAGCAAATGAAGCAGCTGAGGATGTC
>NW_008466418.1:0-893 GCF_000622305.1 Nannospalax galili
TATCACCATGATAAATGTGACATCACAATGCCCCAATGTGTCATCACAATGTTCTAATATGCTGTTACAATGTTTTGTGTCATATCAGAATGCTCTAAGGTGACACCACAATGCTCTAATATGTCGTCACAGTGCTCAGTGTGCCTTAACAATGCCCCAATGTGTTATAACAATGCTCAATGTGCCATCAGAATGATGAACGTCCCTTTACAATTCCCCGTCTCACTGCAATGCTCAACATTTTATCACCATGCTGAATGTCCACTCGCAATGTCCCAATGTTTTATCACCATTATCAACGTCCCTTCATAATTCCCCAATGTGTCATCACAATGCTCAATGTGCCGTCAAAGTGCCCCAAAGTATCACCATAATGCACCAATGTGATATCACAGTGCCCAATGTGTCATCACAATGCTCCCAATTAACATCACAGTGCTCAGTGTGCCATCAAAATAATTCAGTGTGAAGACACAATGCTCAGTGTGACATCACAATGCCCCAGTGTGTCATCACAGTGCTCCAATATGCTATTACAATGTTTCTTACATTTCCACAGTGTTCAGTGTGCCATAATAGTGCACAAATGTGTCATCACAATGGTCCAATGTGACATCACAATGCTCCAGTGTGTTAAGGTTATGCTCCAGTGTAACATCACAGTTCTCCAATATGTCAACACAGTGCTCCAAAGTGACATCACAGTGTTCAGGTGCCAACACAATGCTCCAGTGTGTCATAAAAAAGTTCAATGTACTGTCACAATGCCCTAATGTGTGATTACAGTTCTCCAATACGTCAGCACAGTGCTCCAATGTGACATAACAATGCTAAGTGAGATATCACAATGCTTCAGTGTGTCATAGCAATGCTCAATGTGCCATCAGAATGCT
>NW_008466419.1:0-893 GCF_000622305.1 Nannospalax galili
TATTTTTATTTTTGATTTATTTTTGGTCTTTTTGAGACAGGGTTTCCCTGTCTCAAATATTTATGTTTATGCCCATAAGTTGGTGCTACTATGGTCATTGGTCAGTAAAGACTTTTGGAGTGGGCAGTGTTACTGCCAGCAACTCATAGCTGGTCTAAATGCTGAGAATAAGTAACTTGAATGCTCATCCTTACATGGGACGTATCTGTCACCCCTTCCAAGGCTCAGGGAACAGTACATAAAAGAGGATAGAAATAATGTAAGAGCCAGAAAATTAATTGGAGTGTGGTAGAATGGTGTTCTTCTGGTGTGATGTGACTGCAATACTCTTAACTCTCAGCAAGTATGGCTACCTGCACAAGATCCACCCAAGATCAGGCCTGTCCACATTCTGTTAGGAAGGACGAGAGGGGCTTATGAGCGCCCCCCCCCCAGGATTTATAGGCAGTTAATGGTTGCTACGGGGAAAGACATTTTCAGTGGTGTAGCCACTGGTAAACTGCTCAGGTGCCCTTTACTCATACCTGAAACTCATTGGTTCGCACACACAAAGACATGAAAGTAGAAGGGGTGGGGGCTGATGGAGAATAAGGAGAGGGGAACAAGGGAGGTTAATGGAGGCGAATATGATCAAAATATATTATATACATGAATGAAAATGTCATCATGAAACCCACTGTTATGTATAATTAATATACGCTAATGAAAACTAAAATATATCATTGTCCTATTGTCCCAGGTACAGAAGAAAACTCTGAGAATGTTTCACATTAGAGAATCATGAAAAACGTTTAATAAAAAGGGGCTGCAGAGATAGCTCAGTGGCTATGGTAAAGAGCACTGGCTGCTCTTTTTTTTTTTTTTTTTTTTTTTTTTTTTTTTTTTTTTTAAAA
>NW_008466420.1:0-893 GCF_000622305.1 Nannospalax galili
AGAGAGAGAGACAGAGACAGAGAGACAAAGAGAGACAGAGATATAGAGAGAAAGAGAGACAAAGAGGGAGACAAAAATTCTTGAGTGCTCAGAAACTCAGCATTCCAAATGTCTTACTTTCATGTGTGATTAAAGGAACACAACTAGTAATAATCTTCCATATTACAAAGAAATAAAAAACCTGACCAAATTTTCACTGATGATGTCAGAATTACAGACAAAATTGATGGAGGACACTATTTTAGGAACTAGGTTAGTGACTCTCTTTTTCTCTTATGACTAATCCTGAGTTTGCCCTTGACTGAGTGCAGAGACTAGAAGTCAAATGGCATCAGAATCAGTGTGGACAGTAAGGCTGGGACCGTTTCGGGTTGGATGCTCTGCACTCAAGCTGCAAACAGAACAGGATACGTTCTGTTGGAGTGATTGGCCTTCACCTTGCTTTGGGTTTCAGCTTAGATGAATATCCATTAGTGGAACTCTCCTGTCACTCTCTCATTCACTCCTCTCTGTCAAGTTAGAAAGCACATTGAGAATTTCCCACAAAATTTGTCCTTTCTTTTATCTTTTGAGAATCTGCCTGCACATGGAGATGCTTTTCTTTGATTTATTCCAAATGAAATAAGGTGTTTAGTAGAAGGCTTTTCTCTTGTCTAGGAAGCCCATGAATTAGTCATCACTACCTTAAATATGATAATTTGGTTCAGTGTTAGAAAGCAGGTCTTACTGTCACAAAATTATGTAATTCAGTAAAGCTAAAGAAATAGATTGGACTGCTCCTTCTCACCAGTTCACTTGTCTCTTTCCTATGTATGAGAATAAGAAGATATGTAAGAAATAAAGAGATGTTTTAATATGATCTTTGTCAAACTCCAATAAATTTACCATCATGA
>NW_008466421.1:0-841 GCF_000622305.1 Nannospalax galili
AAAAAAAAAAAAAAAAAAAAAAAAAAAAGAAAAAAGGAAAAAAAACACCATGGTAAAAGATAATTCATTGTGTCCACAGGTCCCAAAGCTATGGACAGGTTGAACATGGGACTATTAAATTCACTCTCTCTAAACTAATTTACAGACTGGTGAAAACTGGTCCAACCTCTTGTTGTTGGTCCTCCATGGGGTTACATATACTCCCTCTAAGTCAAGATTCACTCCTTATGAGAGTATGTTTGAGAGGGCACCTCCACTGATACCTAGGGTGAGGGACCCTATTGTAGAAGAAATCACAAAGCAGTCTCAGTGTGCTTCCAATCTCTCCAACAGGTCCAGACTGTAATCTAGTCTAATGACTGAGACATTTTCCTAGTTTCTTCCTTTATACCCTGCCAACTGTCATCTCCAGAGATGTTATGATGTAACTGTCGTTATTGGTTTTGTACCTGTCATAATGTAATTGTGGTTTCAGACCTTATAAACCCTTCCCTGCCTCTCCTCTGGGTCAAGAGTTCTTTGGGACATGCTCCTTCTCTTGATCACAAGCACATTACTATTAAAGGACTCTTAATTCAACCATCATTATGCAGCGTTCTCTTCTATCTTGCACTCACAGTAACAGATATCTAAAAGCATAATATAACTGAAAATAAATATACCTCAGCTATGCAAAACTAAATAAAAATTCACTTACTCCGAAATAATTCACACCAATATACTTTAAAAAAAAGGACCTTTGGAAGAAGGGGTAAACATAGATAAACAAATTTGATCGCTTACAGATATCCATAACATATACACATGAAAACTAAACTAAAAGTAAAGAAACAAACAAAAA
>NW_008466422.1:0-893 GCF_000622305.1 Nannospalax galili
TTGTTTTTTTCTCTCAAATGTAAATAAAATGATCTTTAAGTTTCCTTCAGAGTCCCTTAACATTTTTTATCCACGTGACTGAGAACCTTTAAAAGGGACCCTGCATATCCCTAGTGACACAGAGATAGACAGAAAGGCTGGAAGCAGTGGCTCACACCTATGATACCCTTGGAGGCCGAGGTAGGACTGCTGCTAGTTCAGCCCAGCCTAAGCTACATAGTGAGACCCTGTCTCAGCAAAGCAAAACAAACAAAAACAAAAAACCCATAAAAATACTGGTGGAGGAAAGCACAGGCTCCACATGGAAACAAAGTGACGTTAGAAAGCGTTGAAAGTATATTGAAAGCACAGCTTGGGAATCACTGTGGTTCCTATTTGATTCGAACGTATTTGTATAGCGCTGATGAGACGTTATGATGTCCTTTATAGAATTGGCCAGGTTGTTGCGCAATGACACAGGATTGCCTGTGAGGTGAGTGGTTAGGATTCTGCCAGAAGATAGAAGAAATGGAGTGTGAAGGAAATTGATCAAAACTCTCTTTGTTCTTCAAAGGTAAGAATATATCCAGGTAGGATATTTAGAAGGCAAAACAATGATGCACTATTTTTCATTTATTAGCAAACATCTGTAACTTTCCAAAGCAGTAAAATAACCATCTTGAGACCTTCACTCACTGAAAAACGTTCCCAGGGCTACTTCGGGGACCAGGATGCCCAGGTTATGCACTATGGTCAGGTGCCTGCATGTATGTTGCAGTTTGAAAGCTCCGCTTCAACCCACAGTACTTCAGAGACAACACTGATGAGAAATAGTCCTAGCGGTCTGGAAGTAAAGGACCTAGAGGGGCTGGGAGATGGGATGGGGGAGGGGGAACAGCTGGGGTGGTGGTGGT
>NW_008466423.1:0-893 GCF_000622305.1 Nannospalax galili
CAACAGCCCATATATGCATGAACAGTCTTTTAATAAAGCAAAAAAGTACAGCCCTTTAAAGAGTAATTTTCCTAAAAGATCCCTGCAACCCAACACTCCAACATGCTCATCCCAGGCTTTCTGGGTTCGGTGAGATTTCTAACTGGTCATAACTCCCCCACTTAATCAGGTTTTTGATTCTGCAACACCATTTATACTTGTTTCTATCCAGGAACTGGGAGGCCTTAAGATGACATTGGCACTTCAGGGTTAATTCTAACAGAATCCTAAGCATCAGGGGGTGAATGGGGCCCAAGCCCATGGCAGGAGGAGGTGGACCACTGAGAACAAGCAGTGTGAAATGCATTATGAACATTCTCCGCACAGACAAATTGTCTTTTCCTTGTTGATAGTAGAAAATCAATACAGTTGTTTTCTGTTCAGTTTTCAAGGGCACAAGTTGCTGCTACTTCAGGCTGGAGAAGTTCATAGGGTAGTTAACGAAATGTCAGCAGTGATTGAGCAGTTCAAGCAAAATTGACATCCACATGCCATAAGTCTACCCTAAGTGAACTAGGAGCCTCAGGGGAAGGCAGAGAATCCAGGGCCAGGAGGAGCAGGTGCGCTGACACATGGAGCTACAAAGGGGTTGCTGGCAGCATCTGACACGTGAAGGGAGGACAAGTGCTTGAAGTAGGCTGCCCTCCCGAGGGAAGCAGAAAGATTCTCTGATCCAAACACTGTAACAACAGATGTTGTGGTTTGGATATGGTACCTTGTCTGAAGGCTCATGTGTTGAAGTGTTGGTCTCCAGCTGGAAGACCTAAACATTGGAAAATGATTGCATTGTGAGACCTCTGACTTAATTGACGAATTAACCCATGGACAGATTCCTAATTTGATGACATTGTTGG
>NW_008466424.1:0-892 GCF_000622305.1 Nannospalax galili
GGGCTTTCATACTTACTTTTTAATAATAGACTATTTTTAGATCAGTTTTAGGTTCACAGCTTTTGGTTCACTTGCCTCTACATAAGCAGTTGTGAGTGGAGACAAATGAAGAACATCGGAAAAGAGGCACCATCCCCAGCCTGAAGTCAGGAGGCCTCTGACCAGAGGCACTGTGGTGAACTATGAGCATGAACCTGGCCAGTGTGGTATGACAGAACTGAGTCTGTGACTGACTTCCTACACCGAGAGCAGTGCATCGGCTGTGAAGCTGACTTGAAGCGGAGAGGCTACCTTTACCCTGAGATGCTCGGTGTGCAAAGATGACAACAAGACTGTGACTTGGATCAGACTCAGTGGCCCATAACTTGTGTTTTCATGTCTGCTTTTATCTGCCATGTGTACCCCTATGTGCACAAATGTCTGCATAAACATTTAGCCCCTCATCTTTCTGGATCTACTTCTACGTGGTGACAAGCAGTGATCCACCACAGATTTCTAAATCTAACATTCTATGATAAGGTTATTATTTTATTTCACATATCTCTAAGAAATAACAAAAATATTCCTGAAGTATGACTCTCTATTAACTATATGATATAGGCTAATTTTAGAAATGTTGAAATTTAAAAAGTAGGTCTTAGAATCAATGAAATACAGTAACTTTATTCTTCAACAAATAGGTAGCAAGTGGTCTCTCTATATCTGACTGAATAATGTTTTTCTCACTGTGTGAAACATTTTTATAAATTACATCTCCATATGAACATAGATTGCTCTGAATTCCCTATTTTGTGATGCTTTCAATATATTATCATGCTAATAATATTTAATCTCAACTTCCGTCTTTTTAAAAAAAATATTTTATTTATTATTTTTATTTTATGTGTATGAG
>NW_008466425.1:0-893 GCF_000622305.1 Nannospalax galili
GACGAATAAAACGGAAGAAGTGAGCTGAGCCTGCCTCCCTCTGTCTCTGCTTGCTGAGTGTGAATGTGATGTGATCCGCTGACCTGCATCTCCTCTTAAAATGTGACCCAACACTTGCTTTTGTGGAGGATTTTTGTCGCCACAATGAAAAGAGTTGCTTGTATATCTGTTTTTTGGTTTGTTTGGTTGGTTGGTTGTTTGGTTGGCTGGTTGGTTAGCTGGTTAGTTGTTTTTGAGACCGGGTCTCCCTATGCAGATCAGACTGGCCTCAAACTCGCGACAATTTGTCCTGACTCCACTTCTCAAGTCCTGGGGTAAAAAAAATGGCATAAGTCAATTTTTTGGCCCCAAATTCCTGAATCTTGCTGTGGTTGTGGCAGGACTGTTTGTCACTTTGTTCACAATTTTTAGAGTAAAAAGCATAATGCTTTCATGTAACGTTCATAGAGCTTGACTAGCCATGGATCAAACACAGGATTAGCAGGTCTGTGAGAAGTTAAGATTCCTTAGAGGGTGTTGACTGTGAATCAGCTCAACAAGAAAGTGGCAGAAATGGAAGTCTCTGGACACTTTCTGTCAGATGATAGCTCTTCACAGACACAGAAAGTCTTTTCCACAGGCTGATAAATGACAGTCCCTTGAGAAATGCTGGGTGAATAAATTAAAACAGCTTATTGTGGGACCAGCTCTCTGGTTTGGGCTTCATCCCATTGGCTTGTTTTCCGTGGATGCTCAGTTCCCTTTTTAGACAAAGGAAATACTTCTCGTCCTATTTAAGCCTGACGATCCCAAGCCATGACTGAGAGCTTTTCATTCCTGCCCAGAGGAAGCCAGTGGGTGACTGCACACCCCACTAGACCGTGTGCACCTTGGCCTGGTGTGCACACCCCACT
>NW_008466426.1:0-893 GCF_000622305.1 Nannospalax galili
ACTCCCAGTGCACCATCCACCCAACTTGTGTCCCAGGTTTAATTCCAGACCCACAACAGCTTAGAGTGTTCACAGTCTAAGTTTACCACTCCAAGTTGGGTGCTGTTGCCTCTGCTGTTCACCTCCTGGCTGCATCTTGGATCTTTCTCTGGCTGTGCTGAGCCTCAAACAGAAGAATTCCAAGAGTCACCAGGACCAAGCCAGCCATCGTGATCCTGATGAGATTCTCCACTGTGTGGTCTTGGGGAAGTGAGTCTGGAGATTTTAGACATAGTGGTCATAACAGTCCCAAATCATCCCAGAATCCACAGAGGGCACCTGCCTTTCATGGACAGAGCACCTGTGTCCAGCCCCATAACTGTTCTTACTTACCTGTATTTGGGTCTGACATGTTTGGTGATGAGCTGATGATATCAACTGTTCCTAGGAATGAAAGAAGAGGAGATTATGTGGCACGCTGAAGAGATACAGGCTTTGTGATATTTCCTTTACTTCTTATTCCCTACAAGTCACATTGTTCTTAGAGCATGAAGGTCTGGTATGAACCATTTCCCTTCCTCTCCTCACACAGGAGGACTGGGGAGGTTTAGGAGGTAAGGCTTTACTGGAGGAAGTGTGCCACTGGGGACCAGCTTTGAGAGCTCGCCTGGCTTCCAGCTTGTTCTCTCTGGGTGAAGACGGTATCTCTGTTTCCTGCTCCAGTCACCTGCTGTGATGATGCCCCTGCCATTACGGACTCTCCCTCTGCAACCTTAAGCCAAAACAAACGTTTCCTTTCATAAAAAAGGGGTGCAGAGTGGAGGGGGCCTAAATATGATCAAAATAGATGGTATGAGATTTGGAAATTTTTCAATAAAAGCACACAAACCAAATCAAATTTAATTTAAAAGACA
>NW_008466427.1:0-893 GCF_000622305.1 Nannospalax galili
TTGATATATTGATAATTTGACTTTACATCAGTGCTGAAGAGCCCTGAAGCTTACCTCTTACTGGTTTTCAGAGTTTCCCTGTGGAATTAAGCTTCTGTCACTGACAAACCTTACATTACCTCTCATACCATTGTGTACATTGAAATCAGTGCATACATAGAGACCCAATTCACCTTTTCAGAGAGTGCAAACAAGAACACAGTATACAGCCATACTTTGCCAAAGCACTGTGGAAGTTAGTTTATCTGTGCTGCCTTGTGCCCCCTCACTTCATCTCTCTTCTTTCTCCTGGGCCCTTTGTCACCACGTTTCAGGGGCCATGTCTTCCTGTTTCTAACTGTTTCTCCCACTTCCTCATTTTTCCTGAGCTAAAGTCACATTGTTTTTCTTTTCACTAATGTATCTGAAAGATTCTACCAAATTAAAACAGTTAACTTCAGATGCGAGTGCCTGAAAGCTTTTCACTGTCAAATAAATTTGTATTTCAAAATTATCTGTCTTCTATCTTTGTGACTCTCCAATAAATGTTGATCAGGGGTTTTGGTTCAAAGCAACTGATGTGTGATAGTTAAAGGAACCGAGGAAAGAGGTTGGGCTAAATATGGTTATGAGGAGAAAGCAGCAGTTTTTAGTAAGTGTTAATCTTTATGAAATTTATAAATTTGGGAATAATTTTAGGTTATCTGTTTCAAAGACTCCAATAGGGTCCTTGTGTACACTTCTCCAAGGCCCCCTAAATGTTAATGTTTTAGGATCCTATAGTGCATTTGTATTAACACAGATTGAATAACAATGGTCTAAAAATTTGAAACATAAAATAATCTGAACCTTTTTGAGCATTAACAGGATGCCTTAATTGCAAAAGTATACATCTGATCTCATGTCAAAGGTTA
>NW_008466428.1:0-893 GCF_000622305.1 Nannospalax galili
GGCCCAAACCAGGAGCAGAGAACAGCAGGGGAGATGGAAAGGCGAATGAGGAGAGGGATGTCTACATATTTTTAAATCTCCCCACAAGATTCCTAAGGATAGTGAACTCTGAGAGTCATTGAAAATTCGACCCTCACAAAAATTTTTTAGGTAGACATTATTACCCTTGGGCCCTATTCAAACTCAAGTCTGTGTTAACTTAAATCTTGTCTTTAAATGTAGTTTTTATGCTGCTGCCAAAAAGCATCAAGTACTTGGAACAAAAACTGTATCAACTGACATAGACAATATGTGCAGAAATTATAAAGCACCAGAGTAAAACAACCAAATGAAAGGGATCACTTCTTTAACATTTTTTTTAAGAGAGGAGGAATGACCATAGAATGAATAGGCTTTAAATTAAGTCACCAGGGAACCAGCTAATGTTAGTAACTATTGGACTTCAGCAATCAGACTTAGACACCAATTTTCAGTGTGGTTATCATTCATTATAATTAGGGTCAAATTTTTAGTCATATACAGTGGATAAAAGACACTAGCTGTAAGTGACTGACTGCTATTGTGAAACCAAGAAACTATTTGGAATGCTGAGTTTCTATGACTATAGCCCCTATGGCAGTCTTGGAAATGCATATCTCTTCAGTCATTTCCCCTTTATCAAAAGACCTCCTATTAAAAAGAACCTGCCACCTCTTATTAGAGTTCCCTCATTAGCAATGCTTCATTGGCAACCTGTATCTCACAGAGTCACTTTTATCTGATTCCTATAGCAATATTCCCTTCCCTATAAAAAAGATAATTTCATCCATCCTGACACCAAGTTATTTTGTCTGCAGTAGCTTCTGATGATCTCTCTCCTTCTCTCTCTCTCCTCTCTCTCTCTCTCTCTCTCT
>NW_008466429.1:0-893 GCF_000622305.1 Nannospalax galili
GGGGAAAGGGATAGCCTTAGGATGTCCTGTATGGTCTACCTCTGTCTACCTATTCAGCATCATCTCTCCCCACTTCGGTCATATTTTACATCAATTGGTGTGTGACCAGGATTACCTTCAATCAAAGCTATTGTACACTGCTATAAGGCACATTCTAGAAATTTGAGACTAAGCCTAAGAAACTGGTCAAGCAAACAATATAAGGAAAATACGGCTACCCACCCAAGGAAGCGTGGGACTTTTTGTAGGCCCAGGTTTGTGCCTGGAATGAGTCCTAGAGAACCAATGGTCCCTTGAATGCAGCCAAGTGTCCCTGTAGCCTGGCTCAGCTGCTGTTTGTAAGAGAATAAACAGAGGTTATACTTGTCTCCTCAACCTCGGATTTTTACAAACAATAAACCGAAGTGAACAATAGGAAAAAAAGACAAACTGTCAGGAAGACCTGGAAGAGGGGTTACAGCCCCTCCCTAATTGACTGAAGCAAAAGTAGCCATTTCCTGTCCCTCCCAGAACAATGCAGCCTGGATCTGAAATGAGGTACCCACTAAGCAGCCTTAATTCAACCAGGTGCACAGTTAAGACTTGAGAGCCTCAAATTTGAAACATCAGAAGTACTTGGCTGTAGAAATTCAGTTTATTATCTTATTATCATCACTCCTTTGTGCTATCCAAAGTCACTGTTCCAAATGTAACATTTGTGTTCTTAACAAAATGAAATCACTGGTCTGTTTAATTAACACAAGTGCCAAGAGGTGGCTATGAGAGGGAGGCAGAGGGAGAGAGGCTGGCAGAGACCTGGTTGATATCATCTGGCTAAACAGAGTTTACTGTGTTGCAGTCAGAAGCTTCCATGAGCTAAGAAAGGGGTGAGGCTCTCCAGGGCTGCAAAGCCT
>NW_008466430.1:0-893 GCF_000622305.1 Nannospalax galili
GCCCCACAGACAGGCCCAAGGCCAATCTCATGGGCCAACCTCATGGGGAACATTCCTCAGCTGAAGTTCCCTCTTCCCAGGTGTGTCAAGTTAACAACTGAAGCTGTTCAGGACACTGTCACAGAGAGAGGAAAGAGAGAGAGTCTAGAATCATTGGTGAGTTCCATGCCAATAAGAGACCCTGTCTCGAAGGAGGTAGACAGTGTTTCTGAGGATGCACATGAGTATGTTCTCCAGCCTCCACATATATGTGCATACATGTTCACTCACACACATGAATACACACGCACACACACACACAGACACACATACATCAAATAAGCAAAAATACAGAAACTTTCTTTTATTTATTTGTTTTCAATTTTCAACCTTCAGCACCTAATGGTGTAAGGAGATAAATCCAGAAGTTTATAATTTCAAATGAACATAAAGACAAGACTGAATTTCTGTATCATTTGCCCAACAGAGAGAAAAAAAGTAATTTTAAGGCAAGCACTCTATCTCTGAGTCACATCCCCAGTGAAAAAAAAGTAATTTTTAATGTAATTGATAAAATGGGGGCCTGGTGTGGTGTATATTTTATTTCTGTTTGAAAATTCACTTTCTTCTTTTCCATGTGTATGTCCTCAAACTGCTTACCTTCCCCTCCTTCAGTGGTTTAACGGGGTAGAAAAGGTGAATTTGGTGTTTGTTCAGCAGGGGTGCTGGGATCACCGTGTCACTGACTATCTTCCACAAGAGTAAGGAGAGGCAGCCTCAGCGCCTGCTTTTCTTGATGAAGTTGTCACTTCCAAACTATATTCTTTTGTGCAAAGCCTCTGGTTGCCACAGAGTTGCCTCACTGTTGTGTCAGCCAGGTCAGCTGAATGAGATCTGCATGTCTGTTTTTAAAA
>NW_008466431.1:0-893 GCF_000622305.1 Nannospalax galili
AGACTGCATGTCCCAGGAGAGGAGTCCTGTGTTAAGCCTCACCCACCCATGGCTCAGGGACCATTGCGGAAGAAGGGGAAGAAAGATGGTAAAAGCCAGGGGTGGTGGATGACCACAAGGAAACGGAGTTTTCCAGGTTATGAACTTACAGTCGTGGTGACAGCACGCACAAGACCCATGAAAACGCGATCAGACAAAACCCATCATAGAACTGGGGAAACGGGCAGCAGGCCCCAACCTCGGCTGAGGAGCTGTTGGCAGCTGATCACTGCTGGCTGAGGAAGAGTTGGTCCTCTTTAAGGAAGTGATGATAGATAGGCTGATGAGGCTCTAGTGGATGAACTTACACCAAAGGACCTCTGGGCACACAAACTTGACATGATAGACCTCAGCATGGACGACAAAGCACATGAAATCCAGTGGGGACACCAAGGAGCGGGGGTCGAAATGTGATTAAGATGTTTCATATGAAATGCACAAAAATTCAATAAAAATTATATATTGAAACAATAGGACAAATACGTAGTATAAATTTCCCATTTAAATGCAGACACTTATTTTCATATTGGCTTACGTGTCAGGTAAAGAAATATATTTTGGATATATTATTAGATAAGCATAACTCCTCAAGGTCGATAACAACACTAAATTCTTCCTACAGATGAGGAAACGGAAGCATATTTGTGAACTAACATGGTCAGTCACCAAGGTAGGGGCGCAGAGCCTCCATAGAGCTCCCACAGCCTGTGTCAGGATGAACATTATCTACCTTATTGCTGTGACTGTTAGTTCTATTTGCAGATAGGAAACTACTGATGGGGCTGTTTGGCTGTGACCCAAGTCAACCTGCCGCTGCAGAAAGGAAGAGCAGAAGGGGTTCTGCAGCAGGAAGA
>NW_008466432.1:0-893 GCF_000622305.1 Nannospalax galili
TTTTTTTCATCTTAAATGAGGAGAATATAGAAAGATAAATAACATTTCTCTCTTTCTCCTGTGTCCTGCCTGCCCTCAGATCCTTTATGCTTCTGGGAAGGTCTACATGGTATTTTTTGTTGTGATCAGCTTCTGGTTTGCCTTTTATATGGCAAGTTTGTTCTTGAGCATACTTGCTATGGACTATGAAAAGGAAAAGCAGAGAGCCACTGAAAAGCCCACGAAAATGGAACCTAAATTTCAGCAGACTATAAAAGAATATGAAGAAGGAAACGAAGCAGCTGAGGTATAATTATTTACTGTTTTTATATCTGTGGTGTTGCAAGTAACTTCTCAAAGTCTTGGAATACATTGTCTTTTATAGATGAGCATATCTATGTGGTACATGATGAGATCAAAACTGGCTTCACCAACATGACTCACTTCTGCTTTCACATACACAAACCTCAATTCACATGTCTTTCCCTAATATACAGAGATAAGAGTGACCAACATGTTCAAACATTTCCTATCCAAATATTTTTTACTAAAACTTGCATTATCACTGCTGACCAACTTTAGATATATTGTATTCTTAGAACATGACTTCTAATACAGGTGTAATTTATTAATTCAATCTCACTTCAGGCAACTCATCAGAATTAACAATGTGTTCTTCTCTAAATAATGGTTAATTCTACAATTTTTGTTGTGAATTAATAAGAGAATGGGTAAAATATATAGCGCTAAATTTGGAAAAGTAGAAAAAAATAGTAACTTTCTAATCTGTTCAAGCGGCAAAGGCAATCATGTCATGTGGGGAATTATTATATCAGTGAATGACTACATCCATGATATTAAAAACTGGCAATGGCATGACTTCTTGGTCTTTTGGCTAAGAAAAAGTGTACTAA
>NW_008466433.1:0-893 GCF_000622305.1 Nannospalax galili
ACTTAATGACTTCCAGTTTTCTCCATGCTTTAATAGAATGTGGATATTATCCCAGAGGGTGTGTCACAGACTGAAGAGGCTCAGTACCTGCCCCCTAGTCTACTTTCTCAGTCCATTTGCTGCATATTCCATTAGTCAGCGCACTATACGTTCATTGGGTGCCACTCCTCTGAAAGGAATCGAGCATGAAAGTCCAGAGTTTGCAGATACCTACAGGTGCACCTTGAACGGGGATTCAGAGAAAGGTGGGCAAGAAATATCGGGGAGGTAGTACTAGCTTTTGAAGACTGTCCGATAGGGTTCTTGAATGTCAAATTTACGTGTGCCTATCTCTTAACAAGACAGAGCCACTAAGGGTGAAAGCCAGGTGTCCTGTACTGTGAGCTGTGACTTTGCAGACTGGTCCTGTGTGAGGCCAGCAGCTGCTTCCAGCTAGTGAGAATCCATTCCAGACAGCATTCCCTAATTAGATCAGGAAATACAACCTGAAACATCACCATTTTTCCATTTCATTTTAGCATCAGATTGCATTACCCTACCTACTACCCCATAAGAAATCTTTAGAGCAGATATGGGCAGAAGAACTTGAATTGGGCAGAAGTCCAGTATGGGTGATTTCTGCTGCAGCCCTTAGACTCCTTCACAGCAGGTCTGTATGCATCAGGGTTAGGAATCTGCCTCCACCTGGGGCACCCACCAACCTGCACGGTTGGTGCTCAGTTCATAAGATTATTGTAATCTGTGAAGGGAACACTGGATTCAAGTAGAAGACTTGCACTTTGTTGGGCCAAGTCATGAAGTCTTGAATTTGTTCCTAAATCTCTCTTGGTTTTGATTTATTATGAAAGTAGATTGGAATTGGTGACTATGTAAGTCCTCTTCCATTTCTAAGA
>NW_008466434.1:0-892 GCF_000622305.1 Nannospalax galili
GCAGACAATACACTCATACACATAAAATAAAAATAATAAATAAATAAAATAGAATCCATACCTTTAAAACTTAATCCAAGATGCGTACCCGATGCCTTTAATTATGTACTGGATTTATTAAGTAAATACACACAATTCTTAGAACTACTGATAGGGCACTTTTGAGTCCAAGTCAGCCAATTCTGAGACCACTAGCATGAAATGTATAGAATCAATTCAGGCTACACAGATACATACCAACATGAAACCCTGGTCCAGGCACCAAAGTTTCATAAGATGGTGTGAGATGCAAAGCCATTGCTTTTTCTACACACAGTGAGACTCCAGAACAAATTATTTAAGGAAAACTACAATACAATGGATCGTATATGTCACTCTACCTACCCTGTCAAATTAATCCAAGGCTTATGTCTCCTCAAAGGCAGGACTGAAGCAATCATGTGACTATAGGTCATCTTTTGGGGAAAGCAAGATAAAAATAGTACTTGAAAGCTGGCCATTAAAAACTCCCCAGGACTGAGAAATCAAGACATAGATCATGGAAGTGAAAAGATGTCCACATTATGGGAAGGCAAGTGTGAGTTTGGGGACACATGGGTCAGCACAGTGCCTAATTCAAAGATGTAGACATTACCAAGTTAGCATTTCTATGTACTGGTACTGCCTTTCTAAAGAATATGTCCTGACACTGTGGGGAGCAGGTAAAGCCTTTCTAACTCTGCTTTCTCCATCAACCCCTTTCCTTGCAGATCTGCCCACATCATCTAACTGCTGGGTGCCCCATGGAATCTGTCCTGAGGCTCTCAGCTGCTTTGTGCATTTAAAATTTTTTGATTTATTGTTATTTTATGTATATGAGTATATTGCCTGCATGTATGTGAGTGCACCTGTG
>NW_008466435.1:0-893 GCF_000622305.1 Nannospalax galili
TGAAAGATAATTTTTTCAGAAAATTTTAAATTTTTTTACAGTTATGTATTTTTCTATTTCTAATATGTTGACTTCAGTTTACATTTTTATTGGATATGAAATGTAACCATAAGAAAATATATGCATATTTTGAATACCATTTACGTTATAATCACTTAGGCTGTGGTTTTCAGTAGGACCAAAGTCGTGTGGAAATTTGGAGTGTAACAACAAAATTAGCAATTTTGATAAGACATCAAAGAATAAATAAATTTTTTGTAATAAATATAAAACAACTTATGAATTGCGTATGTCTTTATTATAATTCACTTGACATATTTATTCCACACCCAGCCCCTGTGATAATAATTAAGTTAAGTCATCTTTTATGTTTTGATGTCTTTCCATCATAAGAGTATCACACATTTTCATTTTGAAGGTGTTTTGCCAAAGTATGAGGACAGAAAGCATTTAATTCAACAACTTGCTACTTTTATAACTTTTGAACATGCAGTTGTTGGTATATTTTCATGCCATTTGTTTCCACGCCCCATGGCCTTGCAGCCTTCAGAAGGTACCTGACTATGAGGACCATTTTGCGGACAATGACACTGAGACTGGTAACCATAGCTGGTAACACGGCAGATTTAGATCCACACAGAGGTTCTTATCAGAAAACTGCCTCTTGCAGAAATTTGGAAATTCTTGCTATTTAGAAAGAATTTTCCCTCTTTTATTTTTTCCCCAGGGATATTTAAGAAAGTTCTCAAGGTCTCAAGGAATTTTAGGTTTAGGTAAAGCATACTGAGGATGATGTCCTGGGGCATGGGCAGAGGGTGGAGAACTTCCCTAATAACGCAGTCACCCTTTTTTAATCTCTGAGAAGGTTAGTCTTGTCTCAAATAGCTGCTCAA
>NW_008466436.1:0-893 GCF_000622305.1 Nannospalax galili
CCCGCAAGATGCATGCAGCAACAAGTGCATTGTTCAAGGCCATATCCCCCATTCCCATTAAATATATAACGCAATCTGAAAGAGAGAAGTGCAAGTTCAGCATTCTGACCAGCCTCCCAGCTCTCCAGTTAATGCAGGTGTCTCCACCAGGAGCCCTCATATGCAAAGTCTGGGACAACATTGCAACTTGATGTTTTTACTTAGCATTGAGGAAAAGAGTAAGTCAAATTGTTCCATTGTAGGTAAATGAAAATGTATTGTGCCTTGTTTATATGTGTATAGGAAGCAGCTTAATTTTCTCATCTGTGGATCACTGAAATCAATAGAAACACATCATGAATAAGAAACAAAAAAATACCATGAAATTTGTTACTTTCTGCTTCTTGCTTCAATTCTTTAGGTCATCGTTTCCTTAATACTATTTATAAGGATATTCAAAAGAAATTTTATTATGAATACTAGCCATTCTTTTATATAGAGAGAATTAACATTTACTCCATAACATGCCCTTCCATTGTATCCTGACCTCCAGTATGTACTGATCAGCTCTATTTGTGCAGTTAGTATTTAGTACTATAAAAATAACTCTGATAAAGTGGTAAATTTCATTGAGGTTATAAGAAAAAAATGTTTTAATTTTCCCAGTACATGCTCCTTAAAGTGCTTTCTCAAATCTTTATTTCTTCCTCTTCAATATACCATTCACATATGAAATTTCATTCTCATTCTGAATTCATAAAACAATAAAAATTAAGGTGCCACACAAAACGATTAAGCACACCTCTAAAGGGAAAATGGAATATTATTTTACCTTTTTTATTATTTATTTAACAAGCACATACTTAGAAGAAGCATTTCATTACAACAGCACTGACATAGTCAATAAAAATTTC
>NW_008466437.1:0-893 GCF_000622305.1 Nannospalax galili
GATAACCCAGGTCCAAAGCAGTGTTCCCTCTCTGATCCTTCCACAGCTCTTAACACAGTGGCCACCATACTCTGTGGCCATTGTTTTGAAGGCTGGTTCAGTGCAGCGGAAAGGTCCCAGCTTTGTAGCCTGAGCCTCTTCAAGTGAAAAGCTAATGGTGCCACTTTGTTATTTAACACATGAGTTGCAACAAACTTTGTCACATCTCTGAATCTGAGCTGCCTCATCCATAAAGAGGTGCTAATATTTTCCCTACAAGGCTGCAAATATTCAAGCCTTACAAGAACGTGACCATGGTAAAGGCTCAAAATTTATTAAATTATAGCAAATAACTTTGATGATCAATTGCCACGAGGAAGTTTATATTGTGATATTAATAAAAAACAAAAATATTACACAACCGTATATGCTTTTTTTGCTTTTGACACGTGATCTTGGAGAACCTGTAAAACAGTTTGGTAATATATTTTCTACAAGTACAATCCAATTGTGTCTCAATAAATCAATAAAATATTGCAACAAAGCCTCTAAATAAAGAAGCTCCTACAAGGGAAAAGAGTTACCGTGAAAAATCCAAACAAGAAAAGCTAAAGGTTGATTTCACTTAAATAATAAATCAAAGGAAAACAAAATGGCACATTCTGAGGCCAACTGACTCAGTGGTGGTAAGTAGCCTGCCATTTCTACTTACTACAGGGCATGTCCTCCTTTAAAACGACAGTCCTAGAAACCCACAATGAGAAGATAATTACCACTCTTTGCAAGTGGTACTGTTTTCTACCCATGGCCTCAGACCTCACAGAGTTCATCATTTGGAAATGTTTGCTTTTAGTTACTTACAAAATGCAAAATGGATGACTCTTAAAGCACAGATGTCTCCTTTAGTGCAGCCT
>NW_008466438.1:0-893 GCF_000622305.1 Nannospalax galili
CAGCACAGCGAGGGACAGCAAGCTTCCCAAGGGGTGGAGGCTGCACAAGGGCAGGAGGTTGGTCGGTCTTATATAGGGGCAGCAGCTACAAGGGGATTTGGGGAGACACTGCTGCGGGGGAGACCGGCAATTCTGTGATTTCTTTTGGGGTTCGTTCATGGGGCCCATCTTGAAGTCCAGTCAGGGGAAAGAGCAAGTCCCCAATATAGAACTGGATGCTCGGGGGACTAGACGTGCCATGGTCGGGGTCCTGTGTTGTGCCGGTTTCCTTATGGCGCCTCCTTCCCTGATTCCTTCCTTCTTTGACTTGTTCTTGCTCTGGCTTCATTCTTCATTTTGACACTTTCTGAGTAAAGACGCACAGCAGGAAAGCTGGCTAACCCTGCTGTGTATACCACTGCCATTTTGACCATCTCTAAGACTGGCGTTTGGCAGCATGTAGAATGCTAGCTGGACTCAACCACTGAACATGTCTTTGTGGAATTATTTGTTGGAAACTTGAGGTTGACGGTGAAGGATCGCTCAGCACTTTGCTCAGCACGTGGCTGTCGAGAATCTCGATGTCACTCTGCTTCCTCCAGCTCCGTGTCTTCCTTTGTGTGTCTAGTTGGAAGCTTTAGTACCTCTGTTATCTTGCAGCGAGCCAGGTCCCATGCACCCAGCTCTGCTCCTCACAAGCAGATGGGAACCAGGTGCAGTGGGCTCTAGACAGCATCTCTACCTGCCAGCAGCAGGGCACTGCATAGACGTTAGCCTCTTCCTCCTGTGGGAGAGGTATTTGGGGCAGTGTCTGCCACAGCATTTCAGTGGGGTGAAATCGGCACCCTTCTCTCATGATAAGGGCCTGGCGGGCAGGTGTTTGCAGACCAAGCGCTTCCTGAGGTCTGCTCTGC
>NW_008466439.1:0-893 GCF_000622305.1 Nannospalax galili
CCTCTGCCTCCCAAGTGCTGGCATTAAAGGTGAGTACCATAACACCCAGTAGATACTCACTTTTGCTAGCACCATTTGCCGAAGAGACTGTCTTTTCCCTCATGCGAAATTTTAACATCTTTGCCAAAAACCTATGGTTTTATATCTGGGTCCTATAATTTATTCCAGTGATCTATGTGTCCATTTTTGTGTCAAGATCAGGGTGGTTTTGTTGCTATGGTTCTGTAGTAAACTTGACATCAGATATGGTGGTACCTCTTGAATTGTTACTTTTGCTCAGGTTTGAATGTATAGATTGCTTTCAGAAGCATTGTGATTCTCACAATATTAATTCTTCTAACCCATGAGCATGGAAGACCTTCCTATTTTTCAGTGCCATTTTCAATTTTTTCAGTGTTTCAAAATATTCATTATAAAAGTCTCTCACTTGTTGGTTATGTTTATGCTAAGGTATTTGTTGTTGTTGTTAAAGTTATTGTGAATGGGAGTGAATTTCTGTTTTTTTTCTCAGTATAGTTATGGTTGGTAAAGGAAAGGCACTAATTTCTGTATGTATAATTTATATGCTGCTACTTTGCTGAAAATATGTGTCAGGCCTAAGAATTTTCAGTTAGATGCCTTAGAGTTAGGGTATTTTAAGTATAGGAAGATGTTGTCAACATATAGGGATGATTTGACTTCTTTCTTTGTTATTTGTATCTTCTTGATTTGTTTCTCTTTTCATAGTGCTCTGGCTATGACTTATAGCACTATACTGAATAAAACTGGATATTTTATAGGGATTGTGAAGACTTGAAATTATTTATTAAAAATAATGGTTTCATTTTTTATTTCTAGACTTTAGAGTATATTAGATGTGAAGATAAGGAAGAAAGTGGGTCAAACATAATTTC
>NW_008466440.1:0-893 GCF_000622305.1 Nannospalax galili
TGTTACAGACAGTTGCTAGCTACCATGTGGGTGCTGGGAACAGAACTCAAGTCCTCTGTAAGAGCAGGAAGTGCTCTTAATTACTGAGGCATCTCCCTAATTCTGCTTCCTTATTTTCTAGAACTCACTGACTTCAAAGCACACAGGCTCATGGATATCAAATTTTCCATAATCTTATTCTTGGCTGTATCTCCTCTTTCCTTTATTTTTTCCTTAACCATATTTTTGGTCAGGTATAAAATTAATATGTACAAATATGTTGTCACATCTTCTTAAAGAGACATAACTTGTCATGAACCTCTTATTTGTGAATGAAGATAATTCATCAGAAATATGTGCTTCTTTTTTAAGAAGAGAAACACTGTTCGAGTAATATTAGAGATGATTAAATAATCTTGCATTTTTAAGTTTTATCTTCTTACTCAAGTTATAGATACCAACTGAAAAGATGAGAATTCTCAAATGTGATATACTTGTCTTTATTTAGACTAAAACTCATATGTAGGCCCTTATATTTCCTTTATCATTGATTGCAGAACATTATTTTAGATAAAAAAAAGATAAAATACACAAGTTATTATGCAATTTTTTCTCTCTCTTTCTTCTCTTGTTATTGAGGAAGGGTCTCACTCTGTAGCCCAGCCTGGCATTGAACTCACAGTGATCCTCTTGCCTCAGTCTCCCAAATGTTGCATTATAGGAGTGAGAACAATACACTCTCTCTTTCTTCTCTCTCATTTTTCCCACAGTTATTGAAATGTTGTTTTATGTTTTTAAGACAAGCTAGTTGAGAACATTTGTGTTAAAATATAGTTTTTAATATATAATCTTGTAATGATATTGTCCTTATTGTTTTAAACTGATCTGTAGCTATGATAAACACACACACACAC
>NW_008466441.1:0-892 GCF_000622305.1 Nannospalax galili
AGAGGACCCAGGTTCAGTTCCCAGCACCCACATGGCAACTAACAATCATCTATAACTCCAATTCCAGGAGATCCAACACCCTCTTTTGGCCTTTGGGGGGCATTACATGCACAGGTGCACATATATACATGCAGGCAAAACACTGATACACATAAATAAAATACTATTCTTTGAGGATGACATACATGTATACAATGTATCCTGATTGTATTTATCTCCCCACTCCACCCCACACCTTCTACATGTCCTTCTCTCTCCTTGAAGTCCTCTCCTTTTTATTTTGTAACCCATTAAGATTAGTGCTGCTTGCTGGAATGTTGACTGACCTGGCCGGCTTGATCGTGTGCAGGGAACCACAGGTGCAGTGAGGGCAGGAGTGCAATGAGGTAGGTTCTTAAGCCAAATGCAGAGACGGGAGGCAGATGGAGCCTGCTGCTCCACCCCCACTCAACCCCCACTCTGTTTGGAAATACACTGCACAGCCCCCCCCCAAAGAGACTGTTAGGTGAGGTTGTAACTCAATGGGTAGGGCACTTGCCTGGCATATGCAAGGCTCTCAGTTCAATCCCCAGTACCACCACCACAAAATAAAAAACAGATGTGGGGCAGGAGAGACGGCTCAGCAGTTAAGAATATGTACTGCTCTTACAGAGGACCCAAGTTCCGTTCCTGGTACCCATGTCAGATGACTCACCGTAAGAGTAACCTGGGAAGAGGAAATCTAAAATGAGGAATTTCCTCCATCAGATTGGCCTGTGAGGGTACTTTCTCTTTCTTTTCTTTCTTTCTTTCTTTCTTTTTTTTTTCTTTTTTTCTTTTTTGAGACAGGTTTTCCCTGTACCTGTCCTGGAACTCACTATGTAGACCAGGCTGACCTCGAACTCACAGAGAT
>NW_008466442.1:0-893 GCF_000622305.1 Nannospalax galili
TCAATGTTCCTTCACAATTCCCCAAAGTGCCATCACAATGTTCTAATGTGACGTCACAATGTTCCAATGTGTCATAACAGTATTCAGTGTATAATCCCAATGCCTTATGTGTGATAACAATGCTCCAATAAGTCATCACAATGCTCCAATGTGACGTTACAATGCTCAGTGTCATAACAATGCTCAGTGTACCATCACAATGCTCAATGTGAGTTCAAAACGCAAAATTATGCCATAACAATGCAACCCTGTGCTGTCACCATCCTCCAAAATGTCTTCAAAACGCTCCATTTTGACATCAAAATCCACAGCGTGCCATCACAGTGCAGCAATGTGTCATGACAATGCTCCAAAGTGTCATCACCATGCTCTATGTGCCATCACAATGCCCCAATGTGTCATTACAAAGCTCAATGTGGTAAGAAAATGCTCCAATGTTTCATCACAATGCTACAATGTGACATCACAGTTCTCAGTGTGTGACATCCCAATGCACCAATGTGTCATCACAATGATATAGTGTGTCATCACCTGGCTCAATATGCCATCACAATGGCTCAATTTGTCATCATAATGCTCCAATTTGCTGTTCCAGTGTTTCAAGTGACATCAGAATGCTCCAAAGTGAAATTACAATGCTCCAACATTTCCTCACAATGCTCAGTGTGCCTTTAGAGTGCCCCAATGTAACAGCATAATGCTCTAATGTGATATCACAGTGCTCCAATGTGTCATCTCAATGCTCCAAATTGTCATCAACACTCTCAATATGCCATCAAAATACTCGAATGTGAAATTGCAATGCTCAGTTTGATATCACAATGCCTAATGAATCATAACAGTACTCAACATGCCATCACAATGCTCAGTGTGCTCTCTCAATGCTCCAATGT
>NW_008466443.1:0-893 GCF_000622305.1 Nannospalax galili
TTATACACATAAAAGAAAAATAATAGATAAAATAGTTTAAATGCTGGTAAGCCAAATGCAAACTGAAAGGTTATTGTTATTCTTACTGTATGTGTGTTCACTTGTGCATGATGTATGTGTGGGTGTGTATTCCACTGCACATATGTGGAGTTAGACGACAACTTATGTGAAGTGGGTTCTCTTCTTCCGTCTTTACATGTAACAAGACTCTTACCACTGAGCCATCTTGCTAGCCCCTAAGTGGAAGTTGTAATCATTATTATAAGCAAAAAATGTATCATTCTCTAACATTTTCATAGTTACATATTTAAAAGTACTTTTTGATGTTTTATTTTTGGTGTATATATATGCATGTATATTTGTTTTTTATTTCTTAATTCTTTTTTGATTTATTTATTTTCATTTTATGTGTATGAGTGTATGTGTGTAGCTGTGATATCTGTGTGAAGACCTGCAGAAGCCAGAAGAGAGTGTCAGATCTCCTGAAACTGGAGTTTCAGACAGTTATAAACTGCCGTGTGGGTGCTGGGAGCAGAATTTGGATCCTCTGGAAGAGCAGCCAGTGCTCTTAACTGCTGAGCCAGTCTCCAGCACCAATACTAATTTTTAGTGAGGATTTTATGTAGTCCAGGTTGGCTTCAAGTTTGCTCTGTGACCTTGAACTCCTGATCCTCCTACTTCCACCTACCAAGTGCTAGAATTAGAGGCATTTGGTACCATGCCTAGCTTATTTTTATTTTTTAATTTTTTTACTCTTGGACATTTTAATTTAGGTCGTGTTAACATTAGTTGTTTGATATAATTCCCTTAAGGATATTTAGCTAAATGAACTTAAGGGTCATCAGGCATTTGAAGAACAAATACTGAGATTTAGGGTGTGTGTGTGTGTGTGT
>NW_008466444.1:0-893 GCF_000622305.1 Nannospalax galili
CTCTCTTGAGCTCCTTCTTTCCCTTTATCCCTTAGGTTCCTTGTATACCCTCCCCCCTCCCTTAAACTAATCTAATTTTTATCCATATCTCCCATATTAACATGAAATCTTATTATTTTTTATAGCAATGACCCAATGACCATGTCTGTCTTTCCCATGAACTTTTGTTTTTGACAGAATCCCCTGTAGCCAGGTGGCATGGAACTCACTATGTACACCTGACTGGCCTCCATCTCACAGAAATCCATTTGACTTTGTCTCCCAAATTCTGGGAGCAAAGACAAGTACCACCACATTTGGCCTTTCCCACAGTCTTTAAATTTGGAGAAAAAAAAAGGTCTTCTACATATTATCAGAGGGGAAACAGCTTTCTTTTCATTGGCAATATGTGTCAATTTATATTTATTTCTAATTATAATGACACAATAAACCAAGTCAAAATTCCTCAGAGATTGGAAAGGTGAAAAAATTTCACAAACTTCCTACCATTAAATAATGACTGTTAATGTTTTAACACATTGAATTGATGAGTGAACTGAAAAAAGAGAAAAAAGGAGGGAAAGAAGGAAGGATGCAAGAGGAAAGAGCTGGATAGTTAAATTGATGGATGATAGACATAAAATGATAATATGAAATTATAAAAAATGGTAGCTAGTAAAAGACTGTATAAGCACATGTGTACATATAATTTTGTGTCTTTCTACTTAACAGGAGAGAATGTGCATATTCAACATTTGTGTAATAGTTATGAGATTGCCTCATGATACATATTCATGTTACACAAACTATGTCATTATCACTTTTGGTGAATTAATGTCCAATTGAAACTTTACTATACTTGACTGAATTAGCTATTTTTCCAGTATAGTGTGCTATGAATCTCAAGTATTTTT
>NW_008466445.1:0-893 GCF_000622305.1 Nannospalax galili
GCTGCAATACCAGGAGTTGCCATTAGAAGCAGCCTCATCTCAGGATCGGACAGGAGAATCCCCAGCAGACACTGGGCAGCCAGAGGCCAACTGTGTAATGCAGTGTTGGACCTCAAACAGGAGGTGCAGGTTCCATGCCCCAGAGCACTGCCCTCCCTCCCACCTCTTTCCATGAGTCTGTAAGAGCCAGAGAAGGCAAATATGGGAGTGAGCTGCTGCTTGGAACAACATGCTTGAGAGTAAGAGCTAGCCAGCCCTCAAGCCCCTTTGGACCTGCAGCTGACGCCAGTTTATGGCCTGTCAGAATTCCTCTGCCTCTGAAGAACGTGCAGCAGCCTCAAGCCAGAGGTCTGCCAGGGTTGGTGTCCTGCCCACTCTTCTGTGCTCTGCCCTCATCCCCTAGCTCCTACTCTCCTCCACCCTCCACAGACATCCCCTAATCCATTCTCACTCTGGGTTCTTGCCTATAGGCATGCTCAGCTGCCAAACCCCATGTGAAAGGCCCTAGCAGAGATCACCATGGTCTTTAAAAGACTTGTATTCAGCACTAATTTTCCCAATGCCAAGCTACAGGCAGCAAGGCGGACTGCACACAGGAGGGCTGATACCACCTTTAAGCCTGGTAGCCCCCAAGAGCTTCCTTTGACTTCCATAGGTTTACCCCAGCCCTGCTGTCCCTAAAGTACCTGGGGTCTCCTCCCCAGCCGGCTAAGCCAAGCAGAACATAAGGGAAGGAAACCACCCATACAAACTACTCCATTATTTTAAGAGAGGCTATAGCCAGCCAGGCCTCCTGGGGAAAACCTCTAACTCAGGCGTAAAGCATGGAGTGGGGCCCAGCCCACTCCCTAATGCCCACAGTGAAAGAAACATTCATTCCTTCCCCCATAGCA
>NW_008466446.1:0-893 GCF_000622305.1 Nannospalax galili
TGTTTTCAATGCAAACTGTTGAACAAAGCATTAGAAATGGCATGTCTGGGGAGTGAATGTGAACACAGACCTGTGACTTACAGGGAAAAACCTGTCAGTGGCATTAATTTCATCTTTGTGCTTATTCACCATAAAACTAGGAAACATATCCCAGGTGAAGTTTTAAAAGTCAGTTTTTAAAACTGTATGAAAGATATAGGTCTCCCTGAACATTCTTTGTTCTGTGAACCTGAGCAGCTCACTGCCATTTCCCTGGGCTTTGGTTTCTTTTTCCAGGAATGATTATTATAAAAGCGAGCTTATAATACCTAATAAAGAGCTCTCTCTCCAAGGTACATAGGATGTTTACATCGTCTATGCCTAAGCATTGGTAGAAATGGCAGGAGCATCTACCCACCAGTTGGTAAACATTGGTTAGGTGTCTAGGCAACAGCTGGTCCCCAAAACATTTACATTCGGCTTAAAGGGTGTAGGTGAAAAAGTCAAGACACGGTGTCATTGTTGATTGAGTTTGAGTTACCTGGGTCTCCCTGGAATTTGATGATCATATGAACTTGGAGATAGAATTATTAAAGTGATCATAACTGCCTGATGTTGCTGCCATTTACACTGAGGCATTTTATCTTGTTAAGCCTAAGGACTGTAATTTTTGGTGCCTGGAGAAAGAGTTACTGCTTGGAAAGGGGGTTGCAGCAAACTCAAGGGTTCCTTTCTAGACCAGCTATAGCAGCTTGGTTAGCACACAGGGAGAATCTGAGAACATACATTTAAACTCTTAATGTAGATATAAAATCCCCAACCTGATGTGGTTTTGTTAGCCCATTGAAGCAGCATTTAAATATTTTATTTTTATTATTTTTTAAATTTTATGTGTATGAGTGTTTTGCCTGTAT
>NW_008466447.1:0-894 GCF_000622305.1 Nannospalax galili
GGCACTAATTGGACTTAAGGTGTTGCTAATAACAGAAAAACGAGGACATGAAGCTGAGAGAGAACGACTGACTGGTGAAGTCACTACAGGGATGTGTAGGAGGTACCATTGGATAGAAACAATCTAAATAAAGTGTATAAATGTATGACATTTGTAATGAACAAACTAGTAACACAGATTCAGAATACTCCCAACTCTGTGTTCCAATATGGTAACAGCTTCATGACATTTTAAAGTAACAGGACAAAGAAAATTATAAACAATACAATCTTGAAACACATTGGTGGAAACAGCAACAGGGAACTCACAGCAAATTGGGGAAATCTCAACTATATCCTTGCAGTCCTCAATGCTATCTGAGGACTTTCTTACCCTTTTTTGATTGATGGAAGATAGTGGTTTGTTAGGTTTATACATTGCACAAAGCTCCACCTCTTAATCACAAGTATGTTAGGTCAGATAGAGTGGTGGGTAAGGAATGGTTTTTAAGTTTGCTAAAGGTAGCCCAAGCTAAATTACAATTAGGCTTTGAACCCACAGTATCTCAACCTCTCCATAATCATTGAGTTTGTAATCAGTTAATCAGCCTTGCACATGTTTTGTGTAAAGTGTCCTTCTTTCCAGAAACTATGGTTCTTATAAGCTGAGTTTGTGTTTGCCACTTCTCCACTCTGGTTATTAGAACATGGACACATCTAAAGGACAACACAGCCCAGCACTCAAAAAATTAATAATAGCAGTAATTAAGGGAAAACAATTTTGAGCGGACAAATTATAGAACGTTAGAGTAGTGTAAGTTGAGTGGGTAACTCACAATGGGATGCATCACATTCTGAAGCCTGATTGTGCCTTCAGTTAATTACCAAGTGGACTTTATTATATTAATGAAAAAAA
>NW_008466448.1:0-894 GCF_000622305.1 Nannospalax galili
TTCCTACCTTGGGCTCCCTGATGAACTGTAACCTGGGAGGCTTGGGGAGTAGAGAGAACGGGGGACTGCATGACAGAACTTGGAGAGCCAGTCTGTTAGTTATAATTGCCACAGTGGCACCCAGAGGCTGCTAAGGCCATCCACATAACCGTCAGCTCTTTCTCCTTATTGTGCCACAAAGGAATAAACATGTGTATGTAGTCTTAGGTCAGGAGATGTCATGCTATACCAGCTCAGCCTCACAGTCAGAAGGAATTTGATGACTAACCAGCTCCTCCCTGGTCAGTTAAGGGTGAGCAAGTAGGGGGTGCTGAGGATGATGCTCCCACGTCTGAGGTGCTGAGGGGGACAGTATGCTATCATGATTTCTCTAGGACAGGAGTTCTGACCCAAGTCCTTCTCACTACAGATGAAATCAAGACGAAAGAACAAATTGTCTTTCAGACATCAGCAGAAATCACAAGTCTCCAAATGGGTATCATTTCTTCTTTGAAGTCAGTAGAATTATTGGTGGTAAAAGCAGCCGTTTTCTGTCCCTGAGCTCCAGGTAAGTGCTGACTGAGTGATCTACCCAGAATTCATAATTAAAATATAGAAAACAAGAGATAGTCCACTAGGCAATTAACATGTAGAATTCCTTTCTATAACTCAAATAATATGATGCCAAGGCACATTGATAGCCAAAGGAAATTGTGGTCAACATATCCAGCAGACAAAAAAATGAGGTTTTGTCAGCTTTGTTGAAATAAGCCAAGAATTTCTTAGAAGAGTATAGTAGACAGTCTGCTCCAGGTTGAGACATAGAGTACTCAGGGTAAGAACAAGATATTCGTTAATTCAGGCTTTGAATGTCAACTACGTTGAATATAATCTATCTCTGGTTTTGTTTCGTGG
>NW_008466449.1:0-894 GCF_000622305.1 Nannospalax galili
AGTGGAGTGTCTAGTGTATGTACAACCAGCAAATTTTTGATTGGATATAATAGGGGTGGAACACACATCTGGAACTGTACACCAGGCCAACCCCCTGTGGCAGGGGGGAATATAGATCCCAGTGAGAAAGCCACTGTAATTGATGGATGTTAGATGGATGTGCTGCACCTGCTAAAGTACCATCCAAGTATTTGTGTTTACACCCATAGATTAAGTTATAGCAGTCACTGTTTAGATGCTCTTGCTTCTTGCTATTTGTGTTTTTATAACAGATGGAATCCCACTGAAATGGGCCAGCAGCCCATGGAAAACTAACAATGCAGGGACCTGAAAGTTCAGTGCCTTGCCACAATGGGAGAAAGATCATTCCACACCACCCCCTGCAAGGCTCATGGACTTCTGTGGAAGAGGTTGGCGGAAAGAATGTAAGAGTTGGAGGAAGGGGTGAAGTATTACCTGGAAGTGTCCTACAACCACTATGGTGGCAATCTATAGTAGTCACACTTCCTTCCTATGCTCATCAAGGAGTCAAGGCAGGAGTCAGTTACCCCTCCCACCCAGTCAGTCAACCTTACTGCATGGGGGGGGGGCAAGGATAAGCCGAGACTGCCAGGAGGCACCTCTCTCACCATTTTATGCAGCTGTCGGGAAGTCACAGGTTCCATATTTGAGTCTGGATTTTACAGCGTAGCTGTAAATGTGGAATGCCCTCTCTTCTGTAAAGAAACCCCCTCCTTATGCTTTGTTAGCAAGCCCAATAAACTAGTTAGGATTTTTTTTTTTTAAAGTGAGCTAATGGAAACCATTATTCTACCAAAGTTGACCCCATGTTGACAAATTCTTTGGTCTTTGATGTTTTTTTTTTTTTTTTGGTCTTTTTGGTCTTTTGGGAAC
>NW_008466450.1:0-894 GCF_000622305.1 Nannospalax galili
ACTGCTAAATGAGCCTCAGATACTGCTGTTTGATCTGTAACAGGTAATTTATCCCCCAGCTACCTTTGTTGTAGTCTCTCTCTATTTTACTGATTAAAACATAAAAGGCAGTAAGAAAGTGTGCAACCATTAGTCCTAGTGCTTGGAAGGCTGAAATGGGAGGCTCATTTGAGCCCAAGAATTCAAGACTAACCTGGATATAGGGATGGGGGAGATAAGTGGGGGCAAGGATGGATGAATCTACTAAAATGCACTTTGTTTGAAAATGCCATAACATTTCAAACAGGGGCTAGAGAGGTGCCCCAGCAGTTAAGAGCGTGTGCTACACTTGCAGAGGAATCCAGTTTGGTTCCCAGCACTCAAGTTGGCAGCTCACAACTGCCTGTAACTCCAGCTCCAGGGATACATTGCCCTCTTCTGGCTTCTGCAGAAAGTGCACTCATGTGTACCCCCACCAATGCACACTCGTATACACCTAATTAAAAATAAAAATAACCAGCACTCAGGAATCAGCAGCAGATGAATCTCTGTGACATCACATCCAGCTTGGTCTACATAGCAAGTTCCAGGTCTGCCAGCTGGGGCAACAAGGAAACCTTGTCTCAGGAAACCAAATAAAATAAAATAAAACAAAATAAAATAAAGATTCTTTTTTTTAAGCTTGGAAATGTTTTATTCATATTCATTTATTCAGATTTCCTTTTTCTCCCTTTTCCAAACCACATGAAAGCCGTAATTCAAAGCTGAGTAGTAAGATACCTAGGGTACTTCCGATCATGGACATAACATAAGAATTCTTGCTTTCTTTAGAGTGACTTGACTTCACTGACTTTTTCTTTTTTTAATTTATTTAATAACCACATAGTTAGTAGAAGTATTTCATTACAACAGCAT
>NW_008466451.1:0-894 GCF_000622305.1 Nannospalax galili
GGGGGGGGTTGTTTTGAGACAGGGCCTCATGCCCACTTCGGTAGCACATATACTAAAATTGGAATGAGACAGAATCTCCCTGTAGCCCCAGCTGACCTAGAATTTGCATTGTAGACCAGGCAAGCCGGCCTCAATCTCATAGAGATCTGCCTCTGCCTCTCTGCCTCTACTTCTCCACCCTCTGCCTCTCTGCCTCTGTCTCTGCCTCTCTGCCTCTACTTCTCTGCCTCTGCCTCTCTGCCTCTGCCTCTACCTCTGTCTCTGTCTCTGCCTCTGTCTCTCCCTCTCTGCCTCTGTCTCTCTGCCCTCTGCCTCTACTTCTCTGCCCTCTGCCTCTACTTCTCCGCCCTCTGCCTCTGCCTCTCTGCCTCTGCCTCTGCCTCTGTGCCTCTGCCCTCTGCCTCTACTTCTCTGCCCTCTGCCCTCTCCCTCTATCTCCCAAGTGCTGGGATTAAAGGCATGAGCCACCATGTCCAGCTGTTCGGTTATTTTTGATGGAGGTGTTTTGGTTTTGTGGGGTTTTTTGCTGTTGCTACTGTTTTTGTTTTGGTGCTGGGAACTGAAACTAGTACCTTATAACATGCCAAGCACTCTACCACTGAGCTATGTCCCCAGCTCTCCTCCTTGCTTACAAATAAACAAATAAGCAAACACAGCAAAAACACAACTTTAGTGTGTCCATGTATATGCACTAAGCCACTGAACCAGTCCACTCTTTGTATTTTTGGAGACACCTTCACTAAATTGCCCAGACTCACTCTAGCCCAAGTAGGCCTTGAACTTGTGATCCTCCTGCCTCAGGCTTCCATAAAGCTGTGTCACCAGACCTGGCTCATACTCAATTCTGTGACACCATGTTCTTATTGCTTAGAGAAGGCTAAGGAAGGCACAGAT
>NW_008466452.1:0-894 GCF_000622305.1 Nannospalax galili
GACGTCAGTCAGATGGCTCTGAATGCTGCCTCCTTTGCTCTCTACATGTGGACCCCTTAACAATTCAATTAGGATCTCGAACTTCAGTTTTCCCATCTGTAAACATTGGTGATAAATCCTTGTAGATTAAAAGAACGCATTCTAGGAATCAGTAGTAATTTTCTCAAAGGCTTCCTATTTGGTAAATAATCTCATTTCCACAGCAGGAAGTTGAGAGTGACAGTATTTACAGCTGAGACGGAGGAGGAGCATGTTATAAAAGACACAATGACCTTAAATATAGGCTCTCATTTCCCATGGAACTGTAAACCCTTGGGAGGCAAGGCTGCTGTTTTCATCCTTCCGCTTGAAACTTTTAGTAGGATACTTGGCACACAGTGATTAGTAGTGAAGCAGGAGCACAACCGATTATAAGGACTGAAGTGAAATTTAGGATACGTGACAAACCAAACAGAACGAACAGAAGGATGCTGTTTTCATTGTGATTGTGATAAGCACCAGCGAGAACACATTTATGACAACTGAGCACATTTGAACACAGACTGGGTTTGTTTTGATGACATGAAGGACCCATGCCAGCTTTGCTACATGAGGTAATGCTGTGCTAGTTGGAAGAAAAGTCCTATTTTAATTTTGGAGGGATGCATAATGAAACACTTAAGGATGAAATCAGCCAATGACTTTGACTTGAAATTCTGTAACAGTAATGAAGAAGGAGAGTAGTTGATAGGAATTTAGCAAAGTGGTGGCTGAAGCTGGACAACAGGACAAGAAAGTAGTACTTGTAATCTCTACTTTTATAAATAATTTAAAAATTCTGTGATTAAAACCTCCTTGTCTCTAATAAAAAGCATATACCTAGTATCTCAGTCCTGGCCCCACATCTTAGCTTAG
>NW_008466453.1:0-894 GCF_000622305.1 Nannospalax galili
GGAACTAGTTGATAGGAGCAGGGCCTTGGAGACACACTGGGAACCATCACCCTCTTCTGTTCCCTCCTCTTTTCTCTTCTCCTCCCATCTCCTCTTTCCCCTCTCTTTTGCTTCCCCTCTTTTTTGCTGTCTCTTTAGTGTTATGGGAGGGCCCAGCCAACTTTGGGTGATTCCACCCACCCCTGGGCAGTTCGTACTGAATTGTATCAAAAAGCAGTCTGACCCCAGGCCAGAGGAGCAAAGCATAAAGTCCTCCATGGCCTTGTGTTCCAGGTTCTTTCCCTGACTTGATAATGGACTGTGCTTCTAAGCCAAATAAATTCTTTCCTCCTCAAGTTGATTTTGTTCAGAGTGTTTTGTCACAGCAATTCAAAGAAAACTAGAACAGAAACTGGTACCAGAAAGTGGACTATTGCTGTGACATACATGACCCACTTATTTTGGGGAGGATTGTGTAAGCACTTGGAACTTTGGGCTAGAAAAGTCATTGAGCGCTTAGAGTTTGTTGCTGTGGAGCTTGGAAGAGTTCTGCTGAAAGAGTTGTAGACAATGGAAGCCTGGTTTGTGAAGCTTCAAAGGGAAGCGGAGACTATTAGGGCTGTTTGTGGGGTATTTTAAATTGAGAATTTGAGGTTTCTGATCAGATGGCGCTGAAGAATCAGTTTCCGTGGAGACCCCAGTGTTTTGGAGATGCCAGGACCATGGGACGATGACTAAGGCAGCAGCAAGTGTGGAATGGAGCCAGCCTGGGCGTGCAAGATGAGCTGTGTGTATAGTGGAGGGCAGAGTAAGAAGTAGAGCTGCCAAAACCCTTTGGAGCCCAAAAGATTGTGAGTGAATCCTAGATGTTCAGCCTTGAGCTACTTTGCTGGACTTAAGTTTTGCTTAGGTGTG
>NW_008466454.1:0-892 GCF_000622305.1 Nannospalax galili
TCCGGGACGCAGCAGACCTGGGAAGGCTCTCCGGCACAGTCCTGCCCTGGTGGGGATCACACGGTCGGCGTGGACAACTGTGACTGCTGCCCCAGCCAGGCAGCTGCAGCTCTGCTCGGCCAAGCCGCCTCCCCATCCCCCAGGAGGCAGGCGCACTGAAGTGAATCTGCTTTGTTTCTCACCTTTGCCTGTTTACCTTGAGGTGGGATCCTCCCTCTAGGCGGGTCTGACAATCAGCTTTCTCTGCACCAAACAACTAAAGGGTCAATGGGTTCAATTGCTTTAGGGTCTGAGGGGAGGCAGGTCACCGTGGAAGCATGCTGGGGAGGGAGAGGGCTGCTCACCTAATAGAAGCCAGGAAGGGGAGAGAGGAAGGGAGAGAGGGAGAGGGAGAGAGAGGGAGAGGAGAGGGGGAGAGAGAGGGAGGAGAGAAGAAGCGGGGTGGGGGGTGGGGGGGTGGCGGAAGTTGGGGAGAAGGCCGTACCCTTCAAGGGCCCACCTTCAGTGATTCGCCTTTCAGCTAGGCCCCATCTCCTCAAGTTCCCACCACCTCCCAACCTATCAAGGATGAGGTCACCTCTCTGGAAGGTGGCTGAGGATCCCAGGACCACCTGCCTGCCCCTTCCCCATCCCTCAGTCTGTCTCCTCTCATCCTGAGAAGTCACAACCACAGACACTAGCCTTGGCTGAAGTCTGAGTCCTGTTAAAGTTCAGCAGCTGAGTGTAATTCGGGGACCTCTGTCTGACTAGGGAAAAGAGGGTCATATAAGAATGCAGGTGAGGGGCTGGAGAGGTGGCTCAGCTGGTAAAGTGCCTGTACATAAGCCTAAGGACACAACACACACACACACACACGGGGTGGGGGGGAGAGAGAGAGAGAGAGAGAGAGAGA
>NW_008466455.1:0-894 GCF_000622305.1 Nannospalax galili
CCAGGGGAGCAAGCCAGTAACAGCATTTCTCCATGGCCTGTGCTCCAGCTCATACCTCCAGGTTCTTGCCCTGGGTTCCTACCTTGGGCTCCCTGACGAACTGTGACCTGGAGATGTAAGATGAATAAACCCTTTCCTCCTCAAATTGGTATTAGTCAGTATGTTTTGTCACAGCAGTGGAGAAACAAACTAGGACAGAGGGCACGGAGGAAGAGTTAGATAGGAAGAGAGAAAGGAGAGATAAATAATGCTCAGCTGGTATGTAAAACCAGAGGGAAAGGTATTGGTTCAAAAGCCTACTGACACATACAATATCACTACATGCATCCATGTGTATAGCTAAAGGCTATATAACAAGAAATACAGTGTCAAACAGGAGAAACTGCCCTTTGAGTTGTTGGTCACAGTAGTCCAAGAGACTCCCAAAATTACACAGGTCATTGCCACAGCCCATGATTATCTCTCAGAAGTGGAAGGTAAGATCCTACTGTTGAAGACAGGGCAGGCTACGTACACAGGACTTAAGAGAAATGGAGCTGGAACTGACCTAGAAGCCACCTCCCTGAATGCTAGCTCTCATAGTTTTGGAGAACACTATGCAAGCTCTAAAAGAGACCATCAATCAATGGTCCAACCCCAACTTTAAAGCCTAAGAACCACAACAATGACCAACACAGCAAACTATATCGGGGTAGTAGTGGCACTTTGGGGGGTAATCTACAGCTACCTAATTGGACTTAAAGCCCGCTCAATGGGAAGGAACTCATGTACGGAACTGTAAACATAGACAAATAGAAATGGCTGGAGAGGTCATCAATCTTAGAGAAAACCCTAAGTCTGCCATATTCCTAGACAAACCTAATTTATTACTATTTGCTAAATATGGATCCTTAT
>NW_008466456.1:0-887 GCF_000622305.1 Nannospalax galili
GAAAAATAAAATGAAATCAGCTATTTATTAAAATACAGTGTGGCTTCTAGGGAGTCAAAACTGGCAAAGAATGAAAATTGACAAATACCACACAAATACCAACTACATACTATGTTAACTCCAATGTTGATTATAGAGGTTCTCATAGTCATCTTTGATTCAATCAGGTTTCCTTTATTTATTCTCCCTTTCCTCTAGTGGATTATCCAAATTATTTTTAATTAATTTATTTATTATTTTATGTATGTCAGTACACTAAGACGCCAGAAAGTGATGTCAGATGCCCTCGTACTGGAGTTATGAAGGGTTGTTAGCCCTCATGTGAATGCTGAAAACTAAACCCAGGTTATCTGCAAAAGCAACCAATACTCTTAACCACTGAACCATCTCCCCAGCCCTTCCAATTTCTTTTTTGTTTTTGTTTTGTTGTTGTTTTTGCTGTTTTTCATCAGGGTCTCCTTGTAGACACAAGTGGCCTGCAACTCGCTATTCCACAGACTGGCCTGGATCTCACAAAGATCTGCCTCCTGAGTTCTGGGATTAAAGTTATGTGTGCCCACACCTGACTGGATTATCTAATTTCTTGAACAGGACAAGATTATCTTTTTATTATACATCAACCCAAATATAAACTGTAACAATATTCTTATACTTCTCACAAATGCCCAAGCTTAAGGATATATGTTACAATTAATTACTTAAATTTGGTCAAAATACGTTACTTTGTAATCTTAATACATTTTAAAATTCTTGAAATTTTGTGACATTATATTTAAATTCCCTTGGTCTCTGTACAACTTTTTTTTTTGTTTTAGTGATGGATAATTTTTTCTCAGGAAGTAAAAACGTGTGTGTGTGTGTGTGTGTGTGTGTGTGTGTGTGTGTGT
>NW_008466457.1:0-893 GCF_000622305.1 Nannospalax galili
TACATACATGCAAACAATACACTCATACACATAAAATAAAAATAATAAATACATGTTTTAAGGCTTGATCTGGGGCTGAAGAGATGGCACAACAGTTAAGCTGAACACTTGCTACTCTTGCAGAGGTTTTTAAGTTTAATTACCAGCACCCACATTAGGTGGCTCACAACTACCTTTAACTCCAGCTCCAGGGTATCCAATGCTCTCTTCTGGCTTCTTTGGGCACACACAAATGTGGCATATACACATACTCATAAATAGAAACAAATAAGTAAATTTTTTAAATGCATGATCTCAAGCCGGGCAGATGGCTTCACGGGTAAGAGCACTTGCTGTGCATGCATGAGGACATGAGCTGGGATCCAGCACCCAAATAAGAGACAAGGTGCGTCTGCACACATGCTCGTAATCCTAGCACCGAGTGGGGTAGAAATAGGAGGGGTTCTAGGCCTTGTTGGCAGCCAGCCTGGCTCCAGATTCAGTGAGAGAGCCTCTCTCAAGGGAATAGGCGCAGGGAGAGTGTCAGATCGGGACACCTGACATCCTCCCCTGGACTCCACACACACGTTACACAGACATGCGCACTCACACATGCACATATACTCTCACACACACAGAGAATGAAAAAGATAATGTCAGTTTTTAAGTTTAAGTGAAATTTTAAACTTAAGAATTTCCTACAATGAATTTTTATTATATTCAGATATGCTTCCTCCATCTTTACCCTCACCCTACCTCCCACCACCACTACATCCCCAACTTCATGTCATCTGTTAGAAAATGAAAAATCCTATCCCCCTTACATGATCTACAATTCTTACACATAGATGTGCTGAAGTAAGGGATGGTAACCCCCTTTCCTATGTATGTGGTTTGGGGTCAGATACACCCAG
>NW_008466458.1:0-893 GCF_000622305.1 Nannospalax galili
TCTGCAAGAGCAGCCAGTGCTCTTAACCACTGAGTCATCTCCCCAGCCCAATTTTTTTTATTTTATGTGTATGTTTTGCCTGTATATTTGTAAGTGTACTGTATGTGTACAATGCCCATGGAGGTCAGAAGAGGGCGTGGGATTCCCTGGAACTGGACTTATGGATGGTTGTTAGCCACCATATGGGTGCTGGGATCCAAAACCAGGTCCTCTCCAAGAGCAGCCAGTGCTCCTAACCACTGAGCCATCTCTTCAACCCCAGGTCACTATATCTGAAGTTAAAGGAATGTGAAGTGATAAAAATTTAAATAATAAAATATCATGCAACCATTTTAATGACTTTTTGACATGGGAAAACACTCTTCATAAGAATATCAATAGGGCATAACGTATGCTCCCATCGGGCAACACACACAGAATCTCAAATGATGCATATCAGATCATAGTTTGTTTTTATTCCTTTTTGCTTATCTCTTTTTTATGTATCTTATTTTCCAGCAAACATGAAACATTTGTGCAATACAAAGAAAAGAACCCGGGGGTTTAAAGTCATTCAGAATGATGATGTGAGAGAGTGGAAAAGGATGCTGAATTCTCCTACTTAGAATGTAAGACGCTGCAGCAAGGAAGAAGACACAGCCTGTGGTATGCGGTGGGAAGGGGTTCTGCTTAATCAAACTCCTGATAGCAGGGATGGGTTAACTTTTGTGCTTCAACAAATGCTTGAGCATTCGTTGACAGGCCAGGCATTCTACTTCCTGGGATTCCAGTCATGAGACTAGGAAGAAAGCAAAGACTATAATTCTTTGTTCCTTACAGTGTGGTCTGTGGACCAGCAGCACCAGCATCGCCTGGGAGTCTGTTGGAAATCCCAATGTTTGGGTCACAGCCCA
>NW_008466459.1:0-890 GCF_000622305.1 Nannospalax galili
TCTCTCTCTCTCCCCCCTTTTCTCCCTCTCCCTTTTTCTATTATAAGCAGTAAATGTTTATGTTGATTTCTGGGAAGGACTTTCTCCCAGTCTGCCTGGGGTTACAGGAGTCCAAGTTGAAAGTTTAAAGCATGGGCAGATAAATATTGATGAACCGGGGTTCGGCTTCTTTACCCACAATGAAGTGGCATTCAGGGACAGAGCTGGGACTGCGATGCTGTTTCCATCACCCCAACCGCCTACTTCAGGCCACTGGGTACATTCGTGTATGAAAACAGTTTGAGAGAGAAAAATGAAGTGTGTGTTTTCTGGCCGATTACACTGTGCTTTGTAAATTGTTTTGAATTATTTTTAACTGATGGCAGCCAAGGATAAAAACAATAACTCACAGAGTTCTTTGATAACTAAAAAGAAGACTTTTGCTGATGGTTAGAAAAGCAAGATCCTATGACAGATGTATGCTAAATAATTTGTATTTAAAGCTGTTACCAGAGGATGATTGCGCATTGCCTTCTACATAAAGCACAGCGTTTATTAGAAGAGCACTTCAGTGTGCACTTACGCATGCAGCGATCTTCTTTGGGGTACAGAGAGCCAGATGTGCCTCAATTCTGCCTTTGGCAGACTTTCATCATGGGGAACAAGCCGATCACTACTCACTTTTGCTTTGGGGGTGCATCTTGTCTCAGCTTTGATGGCTGAGTCCTCACAGTCCAATGGTTGCACTTGTTGGGTTATAAATGATGGAGCAGAGGTTTCCCTAGAGAAATTTCCCAATGGCTTGGAACTAGGAAGCTGGGAAGATTCATTGGTTTGCATTTGGGAGTGTGTGTTCAGCAAGTTTTCCTTGGGGACTCTGTGTGTGTGTGTGTGTGTGTGTGTGTGTGTGT
>NW_008466460.1:0-894 GCF_000622305.1 Nannospalax galili
CTAAATAACTTTTTATATGGACTTAAGCCTAATGTCTGGGAAGTGTAAACCTTTGAACTCTTAAAGAAGTATACTGATCACTTCTTACTCATCTTCATCTGCAAAAGGAAAAGATAAGATAGATTAAATGAGGAAAAATTTGAAGAAAGGTTGTCAGCACTGGATGCAGAGTAGCAAGTGCTTGGTTTTGCTACTTTTTGCTTTCTCTAACTTCCACCTGGCTTCACAGTCCTCAGGGCTCCTGACTCACCCCCACTGATACCAAAGTCCTCACCCAGTCAACACCTTCCTGTTAAACCCCTGATGAAGATGTTCTGGTGAATAAATATTTGATGGTCACATGCCTGTGCTGTGACTTTTGCTCCAACTCTCATCATACTCACCACATATGCATTGCCTCCCTGTTAAACACACTTGGCATCTCTCTCCTTGAAATGAGTCATCTGCTGCTCACAAAAATGTGATCTTATTTAAAAAACAGTGACAACCTGACAACCTTGTTTTTTGTTTGTTGGAGACAGGGTCTCTCTATAGCCCAACCCATTTGTTTGAGACATGGTCTCGCTGTAGCCCTACCTGTACTGGAACTCACTATGGAAACCAGGTTGGCCTGGATCTCACAGAAATCCACCTGCCTTTGTCTCCTGAGTGCTGGGATAGCAGGCATGCACCACCATGCCAGTTTTCGTTTTCCTTTTAAAAAAGGATTTACTTTTTAAAGTATAAGAAGTATAACATTTAGAGAGGAGAACAAGAAAGGGTGTTCCACTAAATTTTCCCCTCCTTGCTGAGAGACCCACACTCACTCAGGGTCTTGCAGTCCTGACTTGGATTGACAAAACTGACATAACACATTCTGTTTGGGTTTTGCATAGTCTATGACATCCAAGAAGG
>NW_008466461.1:0-893 GCF_000622305.1 Nannospalax galili
AACCACCAGGGTGACCCTGTGCTGAGCTCCGTTGCACTCCACTTCAGGGCCTCCTGTCATTACCCACTCAGACGTCCCCTCTGAAGGATATTTCTTCAACACTTCTCAGGACAGCAGAACTGAAACCTTGAACTCTGACTCTGGCAGTCCTCAGTCTGGGGGACACGACCAGGTAGGAACAGGAAGCTGAAGTGCCCAGGCCCTGTATCTCTGGGTTGTGTTCCTGGCCCCCCACAACATCCTCCCCCCACAGAGCCCCAGCTTCCTCCCTGACCCTCCCCACCAGCACCCTCTAGCCTTGGGGTCTCTAGTTCACCACTCTGTCTGGCTGTCTACCTGGGTGTCCTATCCTGACTGATCTTACCCTGGGGAGACCAGCGCCCTCCACATACTGCCACCTCCTTCTCCAGGAGTCTGACCCTAGTACCTGTCTGCCTCTTCTCTTGCTGTGGATCCATCATCTGCTAATGTCCTTGGTTAGGGCTGGCTGACTTGTTCTACAAAGAGCTATAACGAACACAGAATATGTGAGCTTTGCAGCCCCGCGTTCTCTGTGGCTGCTACTCAGTTCTGCAGTATAGTGAGAACACAGCTGCTGACGGGGCTCTGCTGCCTCAAGGAGCCAACACAGGCTCACACTGTGACCTTATTCAAGGGCACATATGTTCCCAGACTATGTGAGGATTTGACTTTACAGTGCTGTGAAAGTGACAAGCTTTCAGTAGAAACAGTACTTGGGACTTGAAGTTGCTTTTTTCCCTGGGCTACTGATACACGGCACCCACAATACTGTCTCCGTAACAGGCAATGGCCTGGAGCGGCAGCTCCAATTCAGCAGTCTCTTCTAGAGGCTTCCAATCCGCCCGAGGGAGGAAGCACAGTTCCAAGACATT
>NW_008466462.1:0-894 GCF_000622305.1 Nannospalax galili
CCATCCTCTGGTAAATTTGGCTGGAGGAGCTTCTAGGCTCAGCTCACTGATCCTCATTCAAGTGCAGAACTGGTCTTTCTTCATTCCAATCCCTGGCCTGGGGCCTCACTGCTCTGATCTGCTACCTGCTCTTCACTTACCTAGAGCTCTCAGAACTCGGATCCCAAGTACACCTGGCATCTCCCAGCCCAACCCATCTAGCTACAGCTCCTCCCATCAGACCCTTTCACCCTCACAGCTTCACTGGGAACCTCCTCATGACACTGACCTGGGACACTTCTGGCTGAGGCTCTGCTGACAGAATGGGTACAGAGCTCCCGCCCACAAAACAAGGACTATCAGCAGCCACCATACGCTCAGCAGGTGATTCAACTTATATTTAATGAGACCAGCAATGTTCTAGGGACAAAAATCTACAACAAAGCCCAGACCTAGAGGCTCAGGCTCACAAGAGATGCAAGTCATTTACAACACTGGGGCTTTAAGTGTTGAACCATTGCTATGACACAATACGTCATGTATAAGGATTGTACAGAGTACTAGGACAGCACTAGCAGCTCCACCCGTGTCAGATTTTGAATACAACCAAGTGTGGCGAGAATGTTGCCATTCAGAAAGAGGAATGCCTAGAGTAGAGCCTAGCAAGGGGCTTGGATCCTACCCTCCTGCACCCAAACCTTTCAGCTGGCCAGGGATTCTGGTAAGCGCACAAGAAAGCATGGTTCTCAGCCAAGATGCCATCTTACCCCTTAGAAGGATGAATGTGGCTGCTTTACACTGCTCACAAATGGAATCCACCAAAGTGTGCAGTGATAGATAGGTGTATTTTTTTGGTCTTTTTGAAACAGGATCTTCCTGTAGCCCCAGCTGTCCTGGAATGCACTATGTAGACCA
>NW_008466463.1:0-894 GCF_000622305.1 Nannospalax galili
TTTTTTTTAAAAATCACCTTTAGTGACCATTATCTATTTATTTGGAAATAGAGTTATACTCATCTTTTAAATTTGTTTTTGTAGCACCAGGGATGGAACCCAGAGCATCTGGGAAAAAGCTCTACCACTGGACTATATCCCAAATCCACAGTAGAACTCAATACTTCTGACTCAACCATTCAAGCACTAGGATTATAGAAGTGTACTAAACATACCTCATGTGACATTTTTTCTAGTATCTACTTTTCAAAATTTCACATACATTGTGATCCACAAGTTCTCAATGTACTGCAAGCACTAGAAGATTTCTTCCTTACTAATTAAAATGATGATGTGATTTCTCCGTTTCCTATGTGTGAAACACATGATCTACCGTGGAACTACACCTTCGGCCCCCAAACATTTCCATATACTTATCTATTTTTAAATTTTTATTCATTCATTTTTTGAGACAAGTTCTTGCTATGTTGCCTAGGCTGAGACTGAACTTGAGATTACCTGCCTTAGCCTTGAGGTAGCTGGGATTACATACAGACAACAGCCATCGTGCACAACAGGTCTACCTTTTAAATTCTGAATACGCCAAGTCAAAGAAGCCAGTTTTGAAAGGCTACACTTTCCTTACATTTATATGCCATTCTTGAAAAGGAAAAATTATAGGAACAGGAACCATATTATATTGCCAGGGGCTGATGCTAGGACTATACATGTAGGCAATAAGATAAAAACTTCTTGGGAGGGGACATAATAATACTGCATTTTTACTATGGGCCTAGTCAGACAACTGAATAAATTATCAAAAGTCATATAACTAAGGGCTGCAGAGATGGCTTTGCAGTTAGAAGCACTGGCTGCTCTTGCAGAGGACCCAGGTTCAGTTCCCAGTACCCATAT
>NW_008466464.1:0-895 GCF_000622305.1 Nannospalax galili
GGTCTCAAATAAACCTTATCTAAAGATATATTTCTTGATCTGTTATGTATATATCAGGATTTTTTATGAGACTGACAGGTCTTAGAGACTATACTTTTATGTGAATAACTATCTCATAATTTAATTTGTCATATGTGAGATTTTATTACATATGATGTTTTCTTTGGGCATATTTTTTTGGATTACACTTTCTAAAATTAGGTTATAGATTAAATTAGAACTTGTATGTTTTTATGCATTTGCTACTCATTGCTCAATCATGGCTTTGCTTTTCTATTTTTATTTTGCAAACATTATTTTTATAGTAGCCTCTAGAATGAACTTTCCAATCTGTTGTTTTGAAGATGTGATTTGTTCAAAGTTGTGGTAATAACTAAGGGCAGAACCAAAACTCAAAGCCCTCTTTCTATGCCAGTGATGCAAATGATCTAGACCTGAAAAAGCCAGTCTTCCCGTCAGGACAAGCTGAGTCCTGCTAGAGAGAAATCATGGAACTGGGAGTTCTGAGTTCGAGTCCCGCTACTGCAGAGTCATCTTTTTTATCTTCTTTCAATTGTCCATGCATCCACTGATGCTTGCCCACATGTGGGCAGGGGGATTGGGGTCTTGGACAATGCACCCAGTGATCTTGGTGCTATCTTGGTCTCTGCATTGGAGCAGAACTCCCTGAGACTTTGCATTTCTAACTCAGATAATACTGAGGAAGCTGCTGGTCTATGTGAGAAGCAGCCACTTTGGGGAACAGTGGTCATTCATTTGCATGGAACCAAAGATGCGGAGAAGGCCAGACCAGCAGAACAATCATAAAAGTGGATAAAGGAGAAGATAAGTGGTGGTTAACCAGATGGTGGTGTCTAACGGGTGATTATCCTGTCTTGTCTGTGGAAGACACATT
>NW_008466465.1:0-894 GCF_000622305.1 Nannospalax galili
TCAGAGGAAGACTTTCAGGAGTTAGTTTTCTCCTTCTGCCATGGACTATAGGGATCGAATTCCGGTCCTTAGGCTTGAGTGGTGCTGTCATAGTTTCGTTTCTGTTACTGTGATAAAATATCCTGACAAAACACATCTTAGGGGAGAAAGCATTTGTATGGCTTACAACTCCAGGTGACAGTCCATCATTGAGGGAGAGTCAGGCTCAAGCAGCTAGTCATGTCACATCCATGGCCAAAAGCAGAGAGCTACAGTTCCACATCCATCTGCTGGTGGGCTGCTGGTGGAGTAGACTGGAGAGTGGAGGACTTCCTGATGTTGGGCAGCTGTTTCGGCCTTCTCTGAGTGGCTGCACTCCCAACAGCCCCCTCCCCTGAGGTCCCAGGGTATGATTGGCAGCAGCTGTGCCTCTGTGTTTGGCTTATCCTGAGGACAGGAGAGGTTTCTGTCATTTGCAGATGCTAGTCTTGGGAGAACTGGTTCTCTAAAATGGACCTCTCACCTCCCTTCATGGTCAGCTGTGGTCTTGACTCCACACATGGTCCTGGGCATCCAGGCCTTGATGTTGGACCTCTCCCATTCCTAGGCATCAACAGGTTTTCCATCATCTATTACTCTTTTTCTATAGCCCCCGTGTGCCTTCACCTGTGCCCTATAGAAAATACATGACCAAAATGAACTAGAAATAAAAATCAGTCTGGGAAGTTAAAAAGTTTAAAGTACTTTAATAACAAAACCGATATAACTCTCAAACTAAAACTATGTAGCAGTATTTTAGAATGTTACCTGTGATTCTATATGTCTATTATAATTTTTTAGTATTAATTTAACAACAAAACTGTACTACCAAGCTTCAACAATACTGTGAAATTTCTCACTGTTGCTGTAATGTGA
>NW_008466466.1:0-894 GCF_000622305.1 Nannospalax galili
GGGATCCTGTCAACTAGCAATATCAGTGAACTCTGGGCTTGAGAGACCCTGCCTCAATAAATAAGGCAAAAGATCAATTCCCAACATCAACCTCAGGCCTCCACATATGTACATGTGTGCATGTGCACACACACACATACACACATGTGTCCACTTACATGTAAACATGCATACACATGCATACACACATACACACGTGCACATACCAAATACATGAAAATGGAAAAAATGGCCATTAATATCCAAAATTCAAATTTTTCAGTTTATGACATTATGCATTTATTTACTAAATATTTCTTTCAGTGTCCACCTATCCATCTGTAAGGAATTCATAAAGGACACAAAGTGATCAGAGGGAGATCCCTTGTTTTTGATGCACCTGTGGCCTGTTAAGGTACAGAACATGAAAGGAAAACTCTCCTACAAACTTAAAAGATTTAAATTAGGTGCAATAAATTTTCAAAAGAAAGGGGAACTGGGGATGTGGTTCAGTTGGTAGAGTGCATCACGGGGACCTGGGTTCAATCCTCGGTACTGCATGAACTGGGTGTGTGACATACATCATTCCAACACTTGGGAGGTTGAAGCAGGAGGATCAAAAGCATAGGGTGATCTTCAGTGACATAGCAAGTTCAAGGCAAGCTGGACTACCTGAGACCCTGTCTCAAAAGAGACAAAAAAAGACAGATACAGAGAAAGAAGGAATTCTTGGAACTAGCACAGGTCCTGAATAATAAAATGGATTTGGGTAAATAGAGAGCCGAGGCTTGGGATAAAGATTTCCTCCAAGAGGCTTCCCTCTAGAAGAAGTGAAAAGTTTAGAAGTAAAACTGTTTTCAAGATGGTGTGGTGGCACACACCTTTAATCCCAGCACTTGGGAGGCAGAGGCAAGT
>NW_008466467.1:0-895 GCF_000622305.1 Nannospalax galili
AGCAGCTGTTGGTTGCCAATAGTTCCTCATCTAGATTTGAGGTTTTCTATCCACGTTTCCAGTTGACTTTTCAAGGGAGACATTTTCCTTCTCAATCACAAATCAAGTTCAGAGCAGCTCAGGCACTGTATTTTCAGACCCTTGGGAAATGCTTGTGGAATTCCTCTGTATCCATCGCCCAGGTCTTCCTGTGTTTTCTGAGCAATGAGAGCTTTGAGAAATGTAAATTAGCAGTAGGAACCTGGTGAAAGGTGAAGCCAGATTGTGATGTGGATGTAGACTTATTTTGTCAGTTCCTCCAATGGAAATAGTGAATTCTGCCATCACTGTTCTGTCAGCTCTGATGACAATGTTCAAGGTGCTATGATCCATATCTTTGTGGATCCACATGAAACTGAATCCTGGGGCAGGAAGTACATGCTCCAGGTGGCCCAGAGACCTCTCATGATCTCACAACTAGATTACTCTTACAACTTCTTCCTCCTCTCTGTCAAGTACAGAACAGGTTCTGGTTCTGCCCTCCCACCCCCAGTTCATCATTATCAAAACCAAGTTACACTATTGGAACAATGGTTTTTTTGCAAACTATATAAGCCTCACAAAGATTCATTAAACTTTTAGTGATTCAAAAAAATAGGCTTCTGATGGACAATACAGAAAACTATTAATCCCATTAAGATACTTCCATTCTTGAGGAATTTCCATGTTTATTGTGAGACACGTATATTAATTCGCTTAGGAAAGAAAATACCAGTCATGTCTGGGGCTCTGCTCCTGATGAACTTAGGCTAAATGGAAAATCATGAACAGGAAGAAAATAATCATGTAGATTCAATGTGCTGTGGTATCCACCAATGGAAATGATACAGATTTGGAGAATATCAGAATCACTAGA
>NW_008466468.1:0-895 GCF_000622305.1 Nannospalax galili
CCTTACCAATTATTCTCAAATTTCTCTCAATAAGAGTAGCACTATTTTCTGTTTCTTCAAACAACATATGGAACTATTTCTTTAAAACTTTGCCAACTGAGTATATTATATTTTTTGTAGAATAATGCCCACATATTTTCAGTGCTATTTTTAACTGTATTCCGATTATTATGAACAATATCAAACAATTTTCTACAGACATAGTAGCCATTTTGTATCTGTTATCCTTTGCCAGTTTTATGATCTATTATCAATCATCTTCATCTCAACATCTTGTAGTTCTTTATATTCTAAAGAGGTTATTCCATCATCAAAGGTAAGAATCGTATCTCTGTTATCCTTAGTAAATGCTAATTCATTTTAACCCTACCTGTTTCACCCTATGCTTTTCCACTGCTGAGATCAAACATCACCTCAACACAGGTAATTCAAACACCGGTTCTGTTTTTGTCTTACATTATCAGCAGGCACTTTTTTAAAGAAACTGATTACTTTGTCTTCCATGGTTTTGTTAATTTTTCATTTTTCCTTACATTGCTTCTTTTTTCCTGTTTCATTGAATTATTGAGAAGTTCATACAATATATTTTGATCATATTTAGATCCTCTACTATCTGCACTCCTCCTATGGTCACCTCCCGACATACTCTCTCACATGTATTAAGACCCATCAAGTCAAGTTTGTGTAGCCAATTGTCAATCCACTGGAACCTAGTTAACCTATGTAGTGTCACACCTTCCAAAACCCCAACCATCCCTCTCTCAAGAGTTAGGGATTGCCAATAGCTCCTCAGTTATGGTGGGGGATTTTTCCCCACTTCCCCATATCCCTCCGTCTATGCTGGGATTTTGTTTGGTTTGAATTTGCTTGAGCCTTGTGCATGCTGCTACTGTTG
>NW_008466469.1:0-895 GCF_000622305.1 Nannospalax galili
CCATAAGCCATCTTTTGGCTTGTGTGAGTACAGGGGATGTTTTTTGGGGTGGCATTTTTCTCAGCCTCGTGTGCTCATGAGTGAGTCATTAGAACTCTCTCTAGTGTAGACCACTCCGTACTGTCAAATAAACTCTGCTTTGGCCTCTCTGAACTCCCAGCAAGGCTTCTTCTTCCCAAGGATAATTTGGGAGCCTACTTGAGGTCTCCTGGCTCCAGATACCATCTTGAAACTGTGATTTATAGCTGGGGTAATATGTTTGAATTTATTTATTTGTTTGTTTGTTTGTTTATTCATTTACTTAGTTACTTCTTTAGGAGTCACTGTCCTGTTCTGCCCAAACATCTTTGCTTGTTATCTTTCTGCTTTCCTATTTGTGTCTGGTTAGAAGGTAAATCTGTCTAAAGTCACTGTGCTCCACACTCTCTGGTCTTCCCATGCTTCTCCTTGTCCCCTGGCCTCTGACGATTCTTCAGTCCCTGCCCTTCACTTCGGTCGATTTCTGCTTTCTTTCCATATTCTCTTTTGTTCTGGCACAGCAGTTGCATTTTTTTTTCTCAGAATTCCGTTTTACCTCATCTCAGAATTCTAGATATAGTCCTTTAACAAGTAGAGTTCTTTCTCTAAGAACTTTTAGGACAAATGGTATGAAAAGTCCACTTCATAATCAGTCACCTATTTTCCTGTCTTCTTACCCTTGCTTACTCCTTTATCCTTTCCCCACTCCCTCACTCTTTTCTTCCTTGAATATTTACTTTTTTACTTACATTTTTAAAAGTTGGGGGTGGGCAGGAAGTAAAGTTCCCTTTAAATAGATGGAAAAACCCAAGAATGAGGTAGCAGAATAAAATGCTCCTGCATCTTATCATCTATCTCTATCATCTATCAATCTATC
>NW_008466470.1:0-895 GCF_000622305.1 Nannospalax galili
TAATAATAATACAAAAGAGAAAACATACAAGAATATCTGTAATATTACTCTAAGTGGAGAAAGCCTAAGTATAACGATAAGTATAATGATGAAATCACCCAAAATAGCTGAAATTACCAGCAGATTGGTGGTGGTGAGCCTATGGTTTTCTGAAGATAAATAAATAAATACACACATATGTGTCATATATATATATGAAAAAATTAGGTTAGGTTAAAAAATGATATAATCCAACCTTATTGTGCTCATCAGTCAGGCTGGTTCTATCTGTTTTTCAAAAATATTCACTAGACTATTTCTCTAGAGTATGCCCCTTCCCACATCCTAGAGGGGACAGAACCCCTCTGGAGGGCAACCCTGCAATACTGGTTAAAATGACAAACGTACAGTGTAAAATGAAGTATGCCACAAAGATACTGCATTCTATAAATGCATAAAAAAACAAGTTTCCATCGAGGAGAATCCAGTGAATTAAATTATTGTCTGGCCATGAAGTGGACTACTAGCTAGCTCTTAAAATGAATTAGGCAGCTCTGCACATACTGAAATAGATTGATATCTAATATACTGTTCAGTGAAAAGGCAAGGTGCAGAATGTATATTATTTGTAATACACATTTCAGTTCTCTATTGCTACACAACTCAAAAATAATGGTTCACAGTGACAGCTCACAGATTTTTTATCTTGGATAAGCTCAGCAAGGAAAGCTCATCTGTTACACATAGCATCATGAGGGGTGGCCTGAACTGGCTGGAGAAGAAGATGGTTTCATTCATCACATGGATGCTAATCTATTTTAGCTGACAGCTAGAAGGTCAGCTTAGATGTTAGTAGTACCTGTGTTTTGTACTCCTGTGCAGTTTTTCCCTATGACTAGGTAGGGATCTCACAAGT
>NW_008466471.1:0-870 GCF_000622305.1 Nannospalax galili
TCTAAAAAAAAAAAAAAAAAAAAAAAAAATACATGTATCCATGTGACATTTTCCATGTGGGTTTGCCACCTTCGCACACCAGCAATGAAGTCCAAAGCTTCTGGAAAATAAAGCTCTTTCCCCAGACGTCACAGCAGAGTCCCCAAGAATTGAAACTTGATAATATCCTAGAAAGAACGTTTTGTTTTGTGTTAGGACAGTGCCTCTCACTGGCCTGGAGTTCTTTGATTAGGCTACACCATCTGGCCAGTGAGCCCCGGGGATCCGCCTATCTGTGTCCTCAGCTCTGACATTACAAGTGCGTGACACTGCATCCAGCTTTTGTACCTGGGTTCTGGAGATTGAACCCACCATCAGTTCGGCTAATCTCAGCTGGCTTCAATTATGTAAAAGGGTTGGAGGGGGAGGGAAGGACAAAAGAAGTCAACGGGAAAAATGGGTAAGGAGTATGTTTAGACACTTCACAGAAGAAAAAGGCAAATGGTCACCAAGCAAAGAATAAGAGAGCCAAACAGACAAATTAAAAAGAATAACGAGGTGCTGTATTATTCCCAAACTGACTGCTACAATGGAAACGCAGGGAGGGAAATTCCCACACAAGGCTGATCGAAGTGAGTACCAGCTGTACTGGACACTCTGTAACAACCCCCGTGCCCGACTTTGTGAGATAGGACCTTACTCTGTAGCCTAGGCTGGCCTTGAACTTGAGGCGATCCTCTTGCCTCAGCTTCCTGATTGCTGGGATTACAGATATGTGCCATCCTACCTAACACCACCATGTAATTTAAAAAATAGGTTTCCTGAAAAAAAATTTATTAATTTTTAAAATATTTTTTTATTTTATGTGTATGCATGTATTGCCTGCATGTA
>NW_008466472.1:0-895 GCF_000622305.1 Nannospalax galili
TGATGGCCTTCTCCTTCATCAACTTTTCATTCCTTAGGGCTTTGGTTTTGTCCAGCTAACATTTCCTGAGCTCTCTAAATGGAGTGCTGCTGCCTCTGGAGTGATAATGTAGTGATTCCAGGTGTTGCTGTTGCTGGAGAGGGAGTTGATGTTTTCCCTGGACATTAAGTTTCTCCACAACAGGGAAAATCTATTTTTAGCTCGGAAATCAAACATAATGTGATGGTTCTTGACAAATTACTTTGGGGGGGATCTTTTTGAGACAGGGTATCCCTGTAGACCCAGTGGGACTGGAACTCACTATGTTGACCAGGCTGGCCTCCATCTCACAGAGATCAGTCTGCATCTGCCATGCTAGTGCTGGGACTAAAGGTGTACACCACCACACCTGGCCATATTACTTTTTACAGAGTTCCCACAAAGATATGAACAACCAGGATAGACAAGGAGGCTCCACAGGGAGTGTACTCCACTGAGCCTGTTTGTGTTGATTTCCACCCTGATCTCACAGTGGAGGAACCATAGCTTCCAGACTTCTTCGGCTTCATGGTCACAGTTATCATGAGCATCATTCCTGAGACAAAGGTGATCCTGAGAGCTGCCTGATTAAAGCTTGATATCGACCCCATACACTTGGCAAATGTGGCCTGCCTTCCTTTAGAAAGAGAAATGGGCTAATGCAGTTGTTCCCAACAGTCTCTAAGGAGCATTTAGGAAGTCCTGAGATAAAGAATCCCTATACAAGGGATGTGGTAGAGCAATGGTTCTCAAAATGCTTGAGCAACAGCACCAGTATTATCTGTGGAGTTGGAAATGAAAATTTTCAAGCCCCACCCTGGACTTTCTGAGGCAAAAATGGGTAACAGGAGAGCAAAGTCTATTTTCTTAGCATTGA
>NW_008466473.1:0-895 GCF_000622305.1 Nannospalax galili
GTGTGTGGTGTATGTGCACATGAGTGTGTCCATGTATGCACTTGAAGAGGCAAGGGAGGATGTTGGGTGCCTTGCTCTGTCACTCTCTGCCTTATTCTCTAAAGTCACTGAACTTGGAGCTCAGCGGCGAGCCCCGGCACTCTCCTGTCTTTACCCTTTCCCCAGAGCTCAGGGGTTATGGGCATACACACAGCCATCCCTGGCTTTTTACATGGATGCTAGGATTGGAACTTGGGCCCTCACGCCCACGCAGTAAGCACTCTTCCTTCTGAGCCATCTCCCCGGGCTTCCCACTCTTTTCAATTATGACCCTGTGTCATGAAAACTAACTCTGCAAAACCAGCATGAATCCATTCTAAGAGATGCTGTCAATGTCCAGAGTCCCTCCCATGAGGCCTCACGTCTTGGAAAGTTTCACTATTTCCCAATATTTCCAGATAGGACACCAAACTTTGAACACATAAACATTTGAGGAATAAAACCACATCCCAAACAGTATGTGTGAGTTTCCTCCATCATCACAGCATGGAAAGAGGGCATACACAAAGACTGAGAACCAGTGATCTAAACTGACCTGCTACTGACCATTGAGATGGCTCAACAGGTAAAGGTGCTTGCTGCCAAGCTTGATCACCAGAGTTTGCTCCCCAGGACACACATGGTGGAAGGAGAGAATCAACAAGTTATCCTCTGATCTCCACACGTGAGCCATGGCACATGCTCTCATGTGCCCACACACGCATAATGTTAAAGCACTTTTAAAAAATAAACTGCCAGTCAAACAACTTTAGCACATTTTTTCAAGGGAGCCCTACGCCATCTAAGACCTTTGGTTGAAAGATAAAACAAGTTATAAAAAATATAATTTACCAGGTGTGGTGGCACATGCCTTTAA
>NW_008466474.1:0-895 GCF_000622305.1 Nannospalax galili
GAGAGAGAGAGAGACAGAGACAGAGCAGTAATGGTGAATCACAGAGAGAGATTTATTCAATATGGCCACACTGAGAACAGCAACAAATGAAGAGGTCCAGTGAGCATCGTGAGCCCCCCAAAGCCCATGGTGAGCATACACTATCGGAAACATAGCTATGCCTGTCTTTCCACAATGTCAGGATCACAAGCAGTGTCATTTTCGTTGACTTCAGTTTGCCCAATAGTCCCACTTTTCCTTGATAGCTAGCCATTGTCAAACATAGGATCTTCTATTCTAATTTTAATTACTAATATTAACCCTCAGCTCACGTTACATATCACACAGTAATGGTATCTATTGATAGTATTTATGTAGATTAGAGAATGGCTACAAAAGGATTAAAGTTGCAGCAGAGTTCAAGTGTCCAATCAGGCCTTACTGGAGGCGGATGTAGAGAGTGGATACAGATGCTGAGAGTCACTGCAGTTTTGGAGCTGGGGGTGGAGCTGCAGGAGCTGCAGGATCATATGGTTGACTTGAGCCCAAGAGGTTAGGTAAAGGACTGTAGGACCATGGAGGTGAGGTGCAGGACAGGATCCAGACAGGTGGATGGCAATTCTAGTCAACTGTCAACAGTGGGAAACAAGCTGAACTGAAGTCCCTGGGGCAGTCAGAATTCTTTGCCTTTTGGTCCCTTGATGCACATACCAGGTGATTAGAAGATGGATCGGTGGGTACTGTCAACTTTGCATTAGTAGAGGTCCTCTTTAAGGTGGTTCAGGTATTGTAAATGCAGATCTGAGTCTGGTGGGCACTCCCGGAGTTTGCAAGGTTCTTGTATCTCAGAACAAAGAATTGGACCAAGAACACATGGATAATGATAGAAATAGAGACAATTTACTAAGGAAGAGAA
>NW_008466475.1:0-895 GCF_000622305.1 Nannospalax galili
TAGTAGCACACTGGAGCCCTGTGATAACACATAGGGGCATTGTGATAACACGTTGGTGCACTTTTATGGCACACTGAGCATTGGGATGGCACATCTGAGCATTGGGATGACACATTGGAGGAGAGTGATGGGACATTGAGCATTGTAATTACATACTGGGGCACTGTGATGGCACTATGAACACTGTGATGTCACATTGGAGGGTTATAATGACACATTGGAGCATTGTGACGTCACATTGGAGCATTACGATGGTGCTTTATGGCATTGTGAAAGAACATGGAGCATTATAATGACTCTTTGGTGCATTGTTATGGCACACTGAGGACTGTAATGTCAAAATAGAGTATTTTGAATACATATTGGACCATTGAGATGGCACACTGGGCATGGTGATGACACAATGGATCATTATGATTACACATATATGCATTGTGATGGCACACTGAACGTTGTGATGGCACAATCGAGCATTGTGAATTCATATTTGAGCCTGTTGATGGCTCATTGGGGCACTGTGATGGCATGTTGGAGCTTTGCGATGTCACATGAAACATTGTAATAGCACTTTAGAGGATTGTGATGACACATTGGGCCATTGTGTGGGCACATGAAGCATGATAACGAAACATTGCAGCATGGTGATGATACACCGAGAATTATGATATCAAAATGGCACATTTGAAATCATATGGGAACATTGTGATGACACATTGGGGAATTTTGATGACACATTGAGGTGTTTTGAGTGCACATTTAGTATTGGATGAAACATTGAGCATTGGCATGACACATTGGAGCATTGTGATGTCCCACTGAACACTGTGACATCATATTGAAGCACTGTGATGACATATTGGAGCATTGTGATCACACATTAGGGCATTGTGATTGT
>NW_008466476.1:0-895 GCF_000622305.1 Nannospalax galili
GTGGGGGGAGGGAGGCTATGGGAGGGTGCCATCTGGAAAGTGGGTGTATAGCATGGCTGTAATGTCAGTATGCAGGAGGCTGAGGCAGGAGGATTGTCAGTTTCAGGCCTGCCTGGGTTACATGGCAACACCCTGTCTCAAAAGAACAAAAATAAGTAAATATCTCAAAACTTCAAAATTGGACCCGAGCATGTCCAGCATAAACTTAATTTTAATGAATGTAAATGCTGTCAGTCTCACATGCATCGTTATTCCTAACATGGCTCGGTATGTCCTGCAGGGTCAGGCCAGCCCACTGGGGTTCAGTTCTCAGCATCAGATTAGGAGAGGGCCAGTCTGATTTCTAATGGCCCTTCATTCCTCACTCTGTGTACACTAGATTATCAATACTTGGTGCCTGTGGGCTTCATAAGTCAGGGGCTTTATTTTCTTCTCATGGTTAGACTCTGACAAACTTCAAAGTGCATAAAATATACAAGTATATTTAAAGCTTCGGCAGAAACTCTCAATCATTTTGAGTGCCTTGGAAAGATAAGTAGAGCCAGAGTTTGCCTTTGCTATTGATGACTCATGCCGGCAGACCAAGGCTTCTGTGGCAATTTCATTCTGCAGAGGAGCAATGTACATCTGGTTTAGTTTCCATGACCTTTCTTCCTAGGACCCTGTGAGCACTGAGCAGGAAGCAAGGATGGAGAGAACCATAGGGGGCCAGTATTCATTTATATTTCACATCAAAAGGTCCCAAAATAAGAATTCACAGTAACAATACAGAGATAGAATTTAGGATGGGCCTTTCTGGAGTCCTGGACATGAAGCTCTTAAGAAAGTTGCATTATAGGGGCTAGAAAAATGGCTCAGCGGTTAAGAACACTGGTTGTTCTTGCAGAAGATCTGG
>NW_008466477.1:0-895 GCF_000622305.1 Nannospalax galili
AAATGACTATTAGAAAGATCCCCCCACAAAAGAAAGATCCATACATCTAGTAGACCCTCTGTAAACCAGGTCTTGGTCAATACTCTATTCATTGGCACATTGTCCTAGTTTGCCTTCTATTGCTGTGATAAGCACTGTAACCAAAATCAACTTGGGGAGGAAATGGTTATTTCCTCTTGCAGTACAGTCCTTCATTGAGAGAAGCCAGGACAGGAGCTCAAGCAGGAACCTGGAGGCAGAAACTGAAGCACAGGCCATGGAGGAATGCTACCTACTGGCTTGCTCCTCTGGCATGCGCTCAGTCTGCTTCCTTATACAACTCAGGACCACCTGCCCAGGGTGGCATCACCTACAATGGGATGAGCCCTCCCACATCATTCAACCAAGAAAATGCCTCATAGACATGCCCACAGTTCAGTCCAATAGAGGAAATTCCCCAACAGAGGTTCCTCTTTCCAGGTGTGTCAAGTTGACAACTAAAGCTATCCATCACATACATTGTTCCATTCTGAGAATGATTCATGATAGCTGTACTTCTGGTTGTGAATAAGTGATTTTATTAAGTATGTAGCAAGCAAAAGTAAAAGAGCAAGTAGTAAACCAAAGTGTTAGCAAGGTTGATTCTACCTAAAGACTGTGAGGGAAAGATCTGTCCCAGGTCCCTAGATATCCATCATCTTCCTGTATCTGCATATCATCTTCTGTATACCTATATCTTTGCTCAAATTCATGCTGCATACAAAGAAAAACCGCTTATACTGGATTAGGGACCACTAGGATGATTTCCCTACCTCCAAATTCAATCATATTCTGAGATATGGAGGGAGAAGACCCAATTCACCCCATAATGCAGACAATTTCCCAGATAAACTAAGGCTCTGAAAGAGTACACATG
>NW_008466478.1:0-895 GCF_000622305.1 Nannospalax galili
GGGGTGGAAATGGAGGTCGGGGCAGCCTGGGCACAAGCAGGTGGCCGGGTGGGTTTTCGGTCGAGTTTAATTTCTCCCGAGATGGCCAGGGGACGGTGGCGCCGCAGAGGTCATGTGGGGCGGAGTGTGAAGGGCAGGCAGGGGGCAGCAGGCGGGTCTGGGTCCCAGCAGGTGGAGTTCCCTCCGGGCTTTGGCGGAGTCCTGGGAGCTTTGCCCGGTGGGCTTCGTTTTGGTTCCTGACAGGCAGGGGGCGCCGACTCCCAGAAGACAGTGGGTCCTCCCACCAAAACGCCTGGTTAGGTAGGCTATGCTGAAGAGGCAGAGGCAGGAAGATCAGGAGGCGTTCCAGGCGCCCTCTCTCCGATCCCGGTGCCTCAGCCGCCTGTACTTCCGTCTCCTCTGCTCTCGTCCTGCTCGCCCAAAGCCTGCAGTCTCAGGACCGGAAACGCTCCCTGCAGAGACTTGCGGGTTTTCAGGTAGTTTATTTCTGCCCACAATGCGAGTAAATAAAGGTCTTGGGAATGAAAATGTCAATAGGATAAAAATGTCTCTTTGCTACTTCAATGTCGCAAAAGATTGTAGGCAGGGCGGGGTTAAAGGCTCATGCCCAGTACTTAAACAGCAAGAACTCGGGTCCCAGCACCCATGGCTGACTCTCCAGCTACCTCTTCTTGCTTTTATGACACTTGGAACAAGTCATACACATCAGTAAAAAAGAAAAACAAAATTAGTAAGAGCCTATATCTTTTCATTTTAAATCTATTTGAAATTGAACTTTGCAGTCCAACCTGATTGAACTTAGTTTCTTTTAAAAATTTTAATTTCATGGGGCTAGAGAGATGGTTCAGCGGTTAGGAACACTGGTTGTTCTTGCAGAAGACCCAGGTTTGAATCC
>NW_008466479.1:0-895 GCF_000622305.1 Nannospalax galili
ACACAAGTTTCAGGGGACCCAGTGCCCTCTTCTGGCTTCCATGGGCATTGTATGACAAGGGTGCAATTACATACATGCAGACAAAACACACACATAAAATAAAAATAAATAAATTTTAGAAAATAAATTAAAATAAAATAAAATTACTTAAGGTAGCCAGGCCAATCACACTGAGCTGGGCAGGCAAGGCTCTTGGGATAGAGTTTGCTTTGTTTTTGTTCTTACAGCTTTGTTGTCACAGGCTCTTGGTGTGTAGCTCAGGCTAACTCATAGTTCACACTATATAGCCTCAGTTGGTCTTGAGCTCACCGTCCTCCTGTCCTCCTCTCTAAGGAGCTTCAATTATGTGCAGATATCACCATGCCCCACCTTTAGGATGATGGATTCATTCTGTTGTTGTTACTAGGTTGGTAGGGTCAGAGCACCGGTCCTGGCAGTCTAACAAGCCAACGTTGGCTACCTGTCCTCAGTGGACCAACTAAATAGACAAGGAAGGTGAAAAACAGAGAAAGATTTATTCAATGTGGCTACACTGGGAAGAGAAACAAGGAGATCCAGTGACCCCTGCCCCCCAAAGTTGATGCGTAAAGTCCTGACATGAGGGTTAGACTTAAATAGAGGGAAAGAGCTATGAGGAAATGGCTCTGTGGGTAAGAATACTTGCTGCACAAGCATGAGGACCTGAATTCAAATCCCTATCACTAAGGGTAAAGCTAAGCATGGTTGCATACATGCATATAACTAGGGCTGTGGGGAGAGGAGATGGGAACCTGGCCAGGGGACTTGCTGGGTATCAGCCTAGTTCTAGATTCATGGGAGACGCTGTCTCAAGGGAATAAGGCAGAGGGTGATGGACATTCACTGCAGACCTCTACACACACATTAGGAAAAAAAA
>NW_008466480.1:0-895 GCF_000622305.1 Nannospalax galili
GGTTGAATGATCACATCTTCATGCAGGCACAGGAAACAGACAGCAACTGGAAAAGGTTAAGACCTCTCAAAGCCCACCCCACGTGACATGGTTCCTCCAGCAAGGCCACACCTCCTAACCCCCCCAACCCAAAACAGTGCCACCAACTGGGGACAAAATACTTGGAGCCTATGGGGAGGCATTCTCATGCAAAATACCATACTTGCCAAGCATGAATAGGGCCCTGACTGCCTTTCCCACCACTGAAAATAAACAACATTTTGGTAAGAACAGATTTCTTCAACATGGTAGAATAAGTCCTTGGCAAATTACCAAATTCACCCTTCTCTTTAGTGTGGATAAAGAAATCATTGTTCTATTCCTTGTTGAAAGAAAACATCTCTCATACTGCATGCTATATAGAATGAAGCCAAGCATTTCAAGAGTTTCCTTACTACACAGTATAACATTTGTGAGATGTGAGAAGAAGAACAAAAGGCAAACTCATTATTAGCATGTCACATGGTGAAGCAGAGGGCAATTGAAGGCGACAGACCTGCATCAAATCACAAGAAGTTCCACTCTGTTCTGCACCTCAAGAGGCTGTAACTGCAAACAACAGTCCACTAATATCCCCTGCTGTGAGGGGAGATGGGAGGGTACTGGGGGTTTCCTTCCCCCTCTCCTGGCTCACCAAAAGGGGGTAACACCTCAGGATCCCCTGTCTCTCTGCATAATCCTCTGCAATAATGTTCCTGCTGTACAGCTCCTGAGCTCTCTTAATACCACCATCTCCTCTTGGGTAACAGTAGCTTCTCCCTCTTCCTGTCTTGGGGTTGATTCCCTTCATCATGTTTGACTTCTTTCTACTTCCAATATCCTTCCCGCTCGTTATTTTTTTTAAATATTTTATTTA
>NW_008466481.1:0-894 GCF_000622305.1 Nannospalax galili
AGTCTCCTGAAATAATTCAGGGAGCTCCAGGCATGGCTGTAAGGCCCAATGCTGAAGAAATCAGGGAGCGGGCAAGGGTACTGAATCTTGAGTCTTGAGTGCACTACCCACAGAGGCAGCAGGTGGAGATTTGCTTGGAGGGATCTGGAGAGTTCTTGGTAAAAATTATTCTCTGAAGCACAGTTCTCAAGGACTCAAGGCAAAAAGCAATGAAAATGAGGTTGGTGTGGTGCAATTTCAAATAAGCAGACTGGCCTGCTGTAGCCCACAAACATATTTGCCGAGGGAATGGGTTATGCCAAAAGGGGCATGATTCAGACGGCCAGCGTGAACTTGCTTGTGTGGGTGAGCTCTTCAGTACACAGGAAAGGTGATTTCACCATGGAAGAAAGTAGAGTCTGAGAGAGCCAGGTACTGGGAAGTGACTAAGGAAATGGGAAAGCAATAAACAAGCATGCTGAGTGCAGAGGCACAGAAGGCGAGCTGATCTGGTGTTGATTTGGGTCTACACAAACCACCAACATGCAGATGAGGCTGCTCAAATTCGCTTACGTTCTGATATTTTACACATAAACTCTTACCGTACATCTCCAAAGCATAAGAACATGTTTGTGCATCTTGTCTGATAAACTGAAATGGTTGAGCACTGCTGTTTTCTGGATGGGGTATGCTAGGCATGGTGAACAGAGTTCATGTTCTTTTGGTTGGTCTGTGAGACATCCAAATCACATGCTGTCTTATTACATCCATACGGCACGCTAAAGTAATGCAGGTGAAGTTCATGTGCTGTGGGAGGCAACAAACGGAATTTCAGGGGCTGGAGAGATGGCTCAGCAGTTAAGAGCACCAGCTGCTGTCCTGTTGCAGAGGACCGGGGTTTGGTTCCCAGCACCC
>NW_008466482.1:0-895 GCF_000622305.1 Nannospalax galili
TTTATGACTATAGCTCTGTAGTATCCTTTGAGATCTGGTATAGTAATCCCCTCAACGTTGCTCTTTGTGCTCAGGGTTGCTTTGGCTAATCAGGGTCTTTTGTGCCACCATATGAATTTAAGGATTTTTTTTAAATTTCATGAAATATGTCATGGGGTGTAGTGTGTATCTTTAACCATCAAATTTTATCCATATAAATATACTATTTCACATATAAGAACCTTAAAACAGTGTACTTCCGTTTTCCCTCCTATGCTACTTGATATTGTTGTGATAGATTTCATTTCTTTTATATTGTAAACTCCACAAGACATCATTGTTATTTTTGCTTTGGACAATTATCTCGTAAACATATTTTTTTTGGATGAGGAGCAGGTGTTTACGCATGTCTTCAGATCTGAGGTTTTCATTTGTTTTTAGACTTGAGTGTTCTTTTGGAATTATTTTCTTTCAGCTTGAAAACATTCCTATATCATTCTCTGCATGCAATGCTGGTCTGCTGGCAGAGATTCTCTGAGAATTGTGTGCTTTATTCCTGAATGATATTTTCATTGTTCATAGAAATTATATTGACACTTTTTCTTTCAGAGTTAAAAGAATGTCATTCCACTTACGTTATTTATGATATTTCTCATCTTTTCCCTTGGCTGCTGTTGCTTCTTTGAAGATTTTTCTTTTATGATAAGTTTCTGACAGTTCGGCTCTGCTGTGTGTTGTCTTTAAATTTATCCTCTTTTTCTCTAATTTTTAATTAAAAATATTTTATTTATTATTTTTATTTTATGTATATGCATGCATTGCCAACATATAGGTAAGTGCGTCCGTGTCCTGCAGTGCTCATAGGGGACAGAAGAGGCCGTTGGATCCTCTGGAACTGGAGTTACGGACAGTTGTT
>NW_008466483.1:0-895 GCF_000622305.1 Nannospalax galili
ACTTGGAAGATGAACTCCTTAAATGTTACTAAGTACTTTGCATCTAACAAAGACCCAAAGACCCGCATAACTGCAAAACAAGTGTAATGACATAATGAGGTGTTGGAAGCTGTGTTTACTGTTTCTGCTTCCTGGATGCAGGGAAGGAGAGCATCAAAGCTCTTGCTATTGACTCTCCCAAGGAAGCATGTCACTGAATACCCCCTACCCCCTAAAAATGGTGATTAAGACTAATGATTTCTTGAGAAATTACATATTTTGAGATGCACCAAGCATTAAAAATATGCTGATATCATTTCCCTTATTCATTATGCTATTGTTCTCTAGGCTACAAATACACCATTTGCAGAATATTAAATTTCTATAAGTCTTTTCCATTGTGCAGAGCTCAGTAAAAATAGACTGAGGCTGCGAGATTTGGGAAGTGAGCTTGCTAACCTCTTTAAATGGGGAAATCACCAATTTTACTAGACAAAAATGCAGAGATCTCTGGTTATAAAGATTGAAATTGTCTCTCATGAAGACACTATATGAAAAAAGATAACCAGGAGCTGGAGAGATGGCTCAGAGATTAGGAGTGTGTACTGTGCTTGCAGAGGACCTGAGTTCAGTTACCAACACTCATTTAAGATGGGTGGTTCACAACCACCTGTAACACCAGCTCCAGGGGATCTAATGACCCTCTTCTGAACTCCACAGACCCCCTTCACTCACAAGTGTACACATGCAATGTTTTTGTAAAATTTTTATTGAATTTCTGTGTGTTTCAAGCAAAATATCTTAATCAGTCTTAATCGTCTGTATGCCCCTCCCCATTGACACTGTCCCATAGCACCCCCTGCCCCAGCCACTGGAGTTCACATATTCTGTCATTAGTGTTAAGGCCTATCATGTC
>NW_008466484.1:0-895 GCF_000622305.1 Nannospalax galili
CACCTCTACTAATTAACAGGATGTAAATTTTTATGCTTCCTCTTCAAATATAGCTCATTTAAAAAATTTGTTGATTTTTTTGTGTGTATATAATTTTCAGCCAGACATGGTGGTGCTCATCTTTAATTCCAGTACTATGAGATTGAGGCCAGCCTTGTCTACGCTGGGATTACAAGGAGATCTTGTCTTAACCCCCCTAAAAACATTATGATGGTTTTCAGGGACTGGAAAGATGGCTCAGCAGTTAAAAGAACTTCAGGCAGCTCACAACCTCTTGTAACTCCAGCTCCAGGAGCTCTCACACCCCTCTGGCCTTAGCAGGCATCTGCACTCATGTGCACATACACATGTACACACACATAAATAAATAATGAAATTAATCTTTAAAAATTAATAATTTCCATATCACAGATTGACTGTTCCATTAAATGGCTAGGTCATGGTTCTGTTGTTGGGTATTTAGATTGTGTAGGCTATTAAGGTAGTTCATTGCTGTTATTAGATCTTTGTGCATGGCTCCGTTACGAATCACTTCAGCTCTCCCCTTGCCATTGTTTGCAGTAATTCCAGAAGCCTGCAAGGCCTGTCAAGCCATTGATGTTGCCAATAAGTTACAGAGATCCTGCACTCTACAGAGATCTTTCCACCAGGCCAGCTGCCATAGAGTGTTTTGAATAGCTTTTCAGTTTTCTGTGCAGAAGGAGTCTTCTACCTGTCATCACCTGTTCCCACCTTGTCTCTTTAACCTCAGTTTATGCTTCTATCTGGAATTCTTCCCCAGTAGAACTCTCTAGACGCTCTTCTACACGTGGAGATAGAAGCAGAGCAGGAGTGGGACAGTGGAGGAAGAGGAGAGTTATGGACTTGGAAAGCAAAGTAAAAGAGCTTTAGTATC
>NW_008466485.1:0-895 GCF_000622305.1 Nannospalax galili
TAATAATAATAATAATAATAATAATAATAACTAGCATTAATGGGGTGCTTATGTGTAACATGGTAGACTAAACACTTTAGATAGATAATCCCACTTCTTTGGATAAGCCAATGCTGTATGTGATAACTAATTTTGACTGCCAACTTGATGGATTTAGAATCCCCATGGAACTGGGACCTACTGGACTGTGCCCTGGTATCTACTTGAGTCCTGTGTTGAAACACAGGGAATGGTGGGAGATCCAGAGTTTTGGGAAGGATCTGCAGGATCTGCTGGGGCAGACCTGTCTCCTCTTGAACTCCTCTTCTTGCCCAATTTGATTTTCTCCTGCCAAGGATGCTTCTGACTAAAAATTTATAAAATCTTTTTTCAAAAATTATTACATTTATTGTGTGTGTGAACATGTTGCATGCCACAGTTCATGTGTGGAGGTCAGAGGACAATCTGCAGAAGTTAGTTCTCTCCCTCAACCATGTGGGTACTCAAGATCAAACTCGGGTTAGGCTTGGCTGCAAACTCGTTTACCTACTGAGCCATCTTGCTGATCCATTTGTAAATTCTTGAAGCAAGCACCCCTTCTCCTAGAGAACTCTCTGATTTCTAAGACTGTGACATTCAAAAGGGAACTAGTTATGAGCCTTTATCTCTGTGCCAGGCACAGGATATACACATCAAGAATAGATGCCTTTTGGCATTAGAGGAAGCTTCTTGAAGACAGGAACACAATGCTTTCCCAAGGCAGGAGGCTGCTTTCCCCAGAGCCTGCCACTCTGCCTGTACAGAGTGGATGCTGAGGAATTATTTGCAGTTCCCAATCTATCAAATATGCTCTATCAATATTATTCCTTGCCAAGTATTGTGGCCCAAACCTGTGCTACCTGTGCTTGGGAAACAT
>NW_008466486.1:0-894 GCF_000622305.1 Nannospalax galili
ACACACACACACACACACACACACACTCAGACATGCCAAAGTAATAATAAAATAATTTTAGCTAGAAATGATGAGACACACCTGTAACCCCAATGCTTGGGAAATGGTGGTAAGTAGATGAGGAATTCAAGGACATTGTCAGCTACACAGGGAGTTTGATGTTACTCTGGGCTGCATGAGACCCTATGTCAACCACAAAAAAGAAAAGGAAAGAAAATAAATGATGTCCTTTGCAGGGAATGTATGCAACTGGAGATAATTGTATTAAGTGAAATAAATAAGATTCAGAAGGACAAATACCATTTTCATCTCACTTGTGGATCCTAGAAAAAAAAAAATATATATATATACATACCTGTAGACATACATATGACGTGAAAGTAGAACCAAGACTGTTGGAGAAGGGAGGGGCATATCAGGAGAAAGAAAAAGAAAGAGGAGAGAATGAGGAGAGATGTGGTCAAAGTATATGGCACACATGATGAAAATGTCTTTGTAAAGTCCATCACTATGTACAATGACTGCACACCAATAAAAAATTAAATGTGAGAAAAAGATCCTCATAGTTCACAAGGCTTCAACAATGGGATGGACATGCTAGCACAAATAGAAGTAAAGAGTCTAAATATGCTTTAATAAGGCTATTTAAAATCTCTTGATACACATATTAATGTTTTCTGACTAGTCATAGTTTCTTTTCAAACTTTGTGAGTGATTCTACTCTCTCAGCTGCCAATGAGCTTGAGCCTTAGGTCAAATCCTCACTAAAGATCTAGCAGACTGAAGTGAATGTCTGATAAGGTATCCCAGATCCAGCCCCAAAGCTAAATGGTTCACTCATACATGCAACAAATATGGTCCCTTAATACCTGCACTATGCCAGGTACAGGGAAG
>NW_008466487.1:0-895 GCF_000622305.1 Nannospalax galili
CAGGGAGCTGGGCCCTCCTACATCAATTAGCAGTTAGGAAAAAGCCTCAAAGACTTGGCCAAAGGCAGATCTGATCTGGGAAACTCTTCGGTTGAGGTTTCCTCTTTCCCAGTGACTCTAGGTTTGTGTCAAGTTGACAGCTGGCAGTAACCATGACATGCCTCTCCCATTTGTATGTCTTGAGCTCTTTATGTACACACGCTGTTCCTCAAACGAAGCCCAGGTAAGGAAGAACTCCCAGCCTTCCTCTGAAACCGTGTTTCTTCATATCTCAATATTTTGTTCTAAAGATATATTTATTGTTATTTTATGTGCATGTGTGTGTACCTGCTTGTCTGCATGTGCACCACATGTGTGCGGGTACACATAGATATGAGAACAGGGAGTCAGATGCCCTCAAAAGGGAGTTGCAAGTGGTTGTGAACTGCCCAATGTGAGTGCTGGGAACCAAACCCAGGTGCTCTGCAAGAACAAGTCCTCTAAACCACCGAGCCCTCTCTCTAGCCCCTCGTTGTCAATCTGATGTTTCAATTCAGTCCCTATTCTCCTGCCACAGAAGGACTTTATAAATGAATTAGCATTTCTCTTGGACAAGGTCAGATTTTAGCCTAATCCATATTGACTGAGATTATAAAAATTTACAGAAGTTGTGAGAAAGCGTCCTGTGTAGAAATGCCGGTCACAGCAGTCAGGCAGACTCCAGAGCAGGGCACTGTCCCACAGCCACGCCAGCCCTTCTCCCTCTTTTGTCACGTTCCTGGTGGACACTCTGCCTTGCTCTTGCTTGTTTATCAGAAAGGGCCACCAGGCACAGTCACCCGAGAAAGAGCACAGACTGTATCAGGAACATTAACAGTTGGTGCTCCAGATAAGGGGATTTAAGGGATAGAATGCC
>NW_008466488.1:0-895 GCF_000622305.1 Nannospalax galili
AAAAAAAATGAAAAAACAATATTTTCACCCATAAATTATCTCCAGAAATCAAGAAAACTCTGTGTTCTAAGTTTTCTTTTTTAATGAGGTTGGATAAACAACTGAGATGGAGTTGAAACTATCCCTGTGTTTTTATCCCACAGATGAACTTATATTTCTTACAAAAGGAGGCTCATTTGTCTGTCGGGAGAGCACCGGCCCTCCACGCGGCGTCAGGGTAGAACAGCACTAGTGCATTCTGTTTATGCTATTGGCGGAATGTGACACTGGAAGCTGTCAGAGTGGGGACCGCCTGTTTTTAATTAACTTCAGCAAATGTCCCCAGGAGGTTGGATACATCAAATACATTCAATAAATAATAAACACTAATATAGCACCTTCCATCCAAAAAGCTCTAAACACTCTATAAATATAAATGCGTTACAGCGCTCAGCAACTTGATAAAACTGGCATAGAATGGTCATCACCCTTCCTTCATGGTGAAGCAGAGACCAGAAGAGGAAAGGAAATTGGGACTTTCACATCCATTCTCCAGCTTAGAAAAAGCACATCCATCTCATCTTTTCTCCTTCAAATAGTCTTCAACAAAGGCCTCCTTAGGTACTTAGAGTGTTGTTTTGTAATTATATAACAAGAATTTAGAATAATTAGTAATCGATCTCTAACTTGACAGGAAAGAGACAGAACCAAGGCAGAAACACATCAGAACCCACATGTGCGTGTCAGTGCTATGTGACGAGGTCCTTAAAAGACACCCATCAAGGGTTAGAGGAAACGGCTCCTAACCCACATAAAAGCCAGGGTGCAGCGGCCTGTCCATAATCAGCCTGAGTGGGCAGAAACAGCTGGCTAGAGTGGAGCTGTGTCAGCCGAACTCTGTGTTTGATTGACAGAC
>NW_008466489.1:0-895 GCF_000622305.1 Nannospalax galili
CATTTAGACTTTGACTTTGGCTTATCTTCTACAAATTGCATAGAATTTTCTTTTATGTTAATTTCCTCTGATAATCAGAAAGTGGCATTTTACATGACCCCTGACCATTCCTGTCTCCTCTGTTTGAATTGTCTTTTTATATCTTTATCTATTTTGAATAAATATGTAAACAGACATTTAAAAGGAAGTCCTGTTTAAAATATGTAAACAATCAATGTTGAAATGAAAAACATGTTTTTTCAGGTAATGAAAATGTATAACTCATCAGAGAAGTGGTTTTCACAGATGAATAAAAAATATATTGGATGTAAAAAACAAATTTCAGAAAGAGGCACACCATACAGCAATTATGAGAAATCTCAGGAACACAAAGGAAATCGTGCACATTGGCACTTCCCAGTTTTATTTACTTTGTAAAACTTTGCATGTGTAGAGGTCAGAGGACAACTGTTTGAGGTCCATTCTCTCCTTCAGCCTTTACGTTGGATTTGGTGGTTGAACTCAGGTCACCAAGTCTCAGGACAAGTGAGCCATGCCTCTTTCTATCTCCTCATTTTGTCATTTTATTTACACTTGTTTACAGTATAATATTCCAAATGCCCTGTACAGAAGCTTCCCAGAAATGATTTCTTCTTTAGACACAAAGAAAGGACAGAGGAATGAAGGAAAAAAAGATAATGAGGGAGAAATATAGTATAATTCATCAATTTCTTAGTCTTCTTGGTAGGTATAAAAAGTATCTGGTATATAATTTTCTGTTTTTGAGTATAAAATATGTACTTTTATAAGTATTTCTTAAACTACATATTTTATTTTATTGAGAGAGTTTCCTTCCCTATAGCCCCAGCTGGCCTGAACTCACTATATAGACCAGGCTGGCCTTGATCTCACAGAG
>NW_008466490.1:0-895 GCF_000622305.1 Nannospalax galili
AGGGAGTGGGCATGGATTTGATCAAAACACCTTATGTGCATGTATGAAATCTCAATAAATTATTTATTTTAAAAATACTTATTACATTCCTAAGGGGAAATATTTGTTATCTATGTATTTATTTTTCAGAACCCTTACTCGAAAATTTTATGTGTTAATGGTACAGCAAATGACATCAATCAGCAAAGGAGGGAAATGATTAAATGAGAATGAAACTCTTTCAAAACACTAGAAAAAAAGATGCATCCTTCCTATATGTAGAAGTTGCATTGATGATGTGTCATTTGGGGTGAAGTGTCTCAGAGCCACCTATTCTCTGCATTAGACCATTTCTGGAACTCCATTTCTGAATTGTCTCCATCTATTGCAAAAAGGAGTTTCTTTGGCGAGAACTGAAAGATATACTTCTCTATAAATAAGAGGATGCGTTTTTAGAATAAAGTAAGAAATTACTTTGGTCTAGGGATATGGCAAAAGTAGGTTTTCCTCTAGGATCTATGACCTCTCCAGCTATGTGTTTGGCTATGTTTACAGTACTACACAAGAGTTCCTTCCCATTGAGTAAGCCTTAAATCCAATTTGAAAGCTGTTGATTACTCCCAAGATAAGAGTTCCACTACAGCACCAATATTGATAATTTGCTGGGCCAGTCATTGTTGTTTATTAGGCTTTAGAGCTGGGTAGGACCATTGACTGGTTTTCTCTCTTGGCTACTTGTATAGTATCCACTGATACCAAGAGAGCTAGTTTTCAAGGAGAAGCCTCCAGGTCAGGTCCGGCTCCATTGCTCCAAGACTTGTGTCTGAGGTGTGGCCTACCTTCAAGAATATAATCTTAATTTCAAGTTCTGGGCAGAGACAATAGCTCTTGCTACTTGGAGAGTTTCTTCTTCCCT
>NW_008466491.1:0-895 GCF_000622305.1 Nannospalax galili
ACTGGCTGCTCTTGCAGAGGACCTGAGTTCAGTTCCCAGCACCCATATGGCGGCTCATAAACATCAATGACTCCAGTTCCAGGGAATCTGACACTGTCTTCTGGCCTTCATGGGTACTTACATGTATGGGTATATGGTGCACCTACATACATGCAGGCAAACGCTCATACACACCAAACAGAGAGAGAGAAAGGGGGGGGGGAGAGAGAGTCTTTCTAAAACCTTTCATTGATATCACAGGTGTGGAACCAGTTCAACCAAATTTAACATTCTAGTTAGATGTATCAGGCTTCAAAGCACAAACAATAATCTATACTTGGAACAGAGAAATAAAAATCAATAAAAATCACTGTAAGCATTCACGATCCAAACTTGAAGTGAGCTTAGCGCTTCTGTAAGGTTCCAGCAGCTGAGCTACCGCACAGACGGCAGAGGACAGACTTCGCTTATGACTCCTGCACTTTTGTGCGTTTCCTGTGTTGTAAGCCAGCACCGCAGCTGGCCCCAGAAGGAGCCCTGTCCTTCCCTCTCCTCTGGGCTGCGTACGCCAAGCCTTCAATTCTGCTTTCAGCCCCCTGTGTACAATAGGAACCACACTGTTGCTCTCATGGGTTTAATAAGAATGGAACACCGAGCTGTACAGGAAGTTTTACTATGATTTAATAACCTATGCTCAGAGGGAGCACAAGAATTCAAGAACCGCCCAGCTGACGAGATTGAGCCAATTGGGATCAACTCTCCTGTCATCATCTGTGCAGTGGAACATAAATATGAATTAGTGGAGGGAAATGTGCAGATCAGGGGCAACAAATTGTTCTAAACTGTCATGACGGCAAGATAGCGCCTAGCATTGGCAACGCTGAAGAGGGAATCCTAACATGGCAAACCAGCACGA
>NW_008466492.1:0-892 GCF_000622305.1 Nannospalax galili
AGAGGCAGGCGGATCTCTGTGAGTTCAAGGCCAGCCGGGTCTACATAGTGAATTCTGGGGCTACAAGGGAACCCGGTTTCCAAAAAAAGGACAAAAAAAAAAAAAAGTTGTTCAACAACATCATCCTTGGTTACTTGGTTACAATAGCAGGTTTGAAGGACGTACCTCAAAAAAGAAACAAAACAAAAATAAAACAACTGAAGAAAAATAAATTCTAAGAAAAGAGGAATCTGGGCTTCGGGGCTTTCTCTGAAGAGTTTGAGGTTTGAACCAGTTCTGTGATCTCCATCTCTGCTTCTTCATCTTTAAGATGGTTTAAGCATCTGTCTCAAAGGGGGTGGTAAAGCACTAAACGAAATGGATGTAAAAATGCTTATGTCCAAAGCAGAAGCTCAGTGAGCTGCAATCCTTGTTTCGCTCTGCTTTGGATGGGCTACAGAGATGGGGCAGGGACAGTCTCTGCAACCCGGGGAGGGCTGGCATCCTTAGACACAGTATAAAGCAGAGCCTTGTCTCATACCCTCGGCGTCCTGAGCCATGTGTTCTGTAATGTGCTAGTCCAGACTGAGATGGCTGACCCCTGGAAGCCACATGCTTGATTTTGAAGTCTTCATTAAAGCATATGTTATCAATTTTTATATTAATTTTATGTATTAGATTGAATAAAATGTATTGTTAAAATTAATTTTACCTCTTGTTTTTTGCCTATGAAAGGCTTGAAGTTACATATGAAGTTCACATTGATGGTTCATGTTATGTTTTGTTACAGTAGTATTGCCTGCAAATATCTTAGATCACTAGTTTAAAAACAAGTTTGAGGCTAGTCGTGGTGGCGCATGCCTTTCACTTGGGAGGCAGAGGCAGGCAGATCTCTGTGAGTTCAAGGCCAGCC
>NW_008466493.1:0-895 GCF_000622305.1 Nannospalax galili
TGCCCGTGCCCTTTTCTTGCCAGCCTTCCATCCCTGTCTTCTAGATAGCCTGGTTCTCCTGCTGCCCTTGAATGGCTCCAACCTGGTCAAGGTTGCCTTGCGGGTTAATTCAAGACAATGCCACCAATATGAATACACACGAAACTATATGTATATTTCACATATATGTGATAGCTATAAAGAGAGCGAGAGTGTGGACATTGAGCCGTCTGCTAAGATCAGTGAAAGCACTGAGAGGGAAGGAGACAGAACTAAATAAAACACCTGACAGGACTTGCTATCTTGCCCCTGTCCACCTCATGCCCAGCACATGCCAGGTGCTCAGTAACTCTGTTGCACCCATGGCACACAGGGGCACCAGCCTAATGCACTACAATAGACTTTCAGAGAGATCTGTGAACAGAAGCCCTTGAGCACACACACAGCTCTCTCCCAGGAGACTGACGTACTCATGCCTCCCGTTTGCACAATGAGACCATGTGATTCTTCACACAAGAAAACAATCAATAGCCCAGAGGGGGGCTAAAGAGAAACTTCAGTGTTAGATACAGTGTTTTCTGCAGCACAGATCCCCAAAGGCACGAATCCAAAAGATGGGCTTAAAGTTAAGCTTGGTGCCACTAGGTGGAGCCGGAGGGAAAGGCGAGACTAGGCAGGCCGGGAGCCTTGGGAAGGGTGATTAATTGGGCTGTGTTGTGGAAGGCTGGTGCCTGTCAAGAGCAGAGCCTGTAGTGCTTTGCAAGGACCAAGGTGAGCACTTGAGTACATCTCATAACTAGAGTTTGATCTGTGGAGCCACTGTGTCCAGAGAAACAGCGACCTGACTTTTCACAGGTGGACTGGCTGAAGGTCGATTTGATCCAAGAGACTCACAGAAGACCAGAGTAGGCAGACA
>NW_008466494.1:0-895 GCF_000622305.1 Nannospalax galili
ATACGTCCTGAGGATCAAACTAAGGTCATCATGTTTGGCAGTCAGCACCTTTAGCCACTGAGCCACTCACCAGCCCAAGCCACCACATTTTGGCAGGCTAGCCTTCATTATAAAACAAGAAGGGATGGCTCAGGACACGCAGAATAAAATGGAATTCTGCATTACAGATTAATCCTTTAGTGTAATGTATTTGTAAGAAACTGACCATGCTTTATAAGTAGACAACACAGGTGTTTGATCAACAGTCACCAAGCTGAATTATTTCTATTAAGTTTTACTTGAACAGATGGTAAAACTGTGGTGATTTTCTAGGAATAGTGCAGGTCTCAAGAAGCAGACAATGTGCTTAATAAAGCTGCAGACATGCACAAACTACTGCTTTTCTAAGCTTAACAAGTTAAAAGATGAAAAAAGCTTCTTGAGAAAAAATTAGACACAAAAATTAAAAAATAAACCATTTCATCAACATAAAAACAAAAGGCATAATGGTAAAAAGTAGTAAGAAGCATTGTATCTGATAAGAACTTGGAGAAAAACCTGCCACAAAGAGTTATTTTGAAATGAAATCTTTTTATTACATTTGGAGAGGGAGACAGGGAGAAACAGCAAATAGAGAGTGCAAGAGACCAAGAGAGTGAAAGAGCCAGAGAGAGAGACAGAGACAGAGACAGAGAGACAGAGAAAGAGACAGAGAGACAGAGAGATACAGAGAGAGAATACATGCACCTGCATTTCAGTGATGGTCGTGGAGATCAGAAAACAAGGAGTTGCAGGAGTTGGTTCTCTCCTTCTTCCATCATGTGGGTCCCAGAAATAGAATTCTAGCAAGGTCAGAAGGCAAGTGCCTTTACCAGCCAAGACTTCTTACCAGCTTCTGAAGTAAAGTTTTGAGTAA
>NW_008466495.1:0-895 GCF_000622305.1 Nannospalax galili
GCAGACCACTGTGTTCTTCTTGTCTGTGGGTAGTGAGTGCTGGTTGCTCTTGCGCCCCTGTGGAGGAATGTTCCTGAGTATCCTGGTTGAGACATCCCAGTAAGCTTTGTTGGGTGCAAACCTGGCAGAGGAACACATCTCAACAGAAACATGCCAGAACCTCAGAGCATGACACTGGAACCCAGTGCTGAAGCCCCACCTTGCCCTCCACATGTACAACATGAAGGATGCTCCAAGCAATGCCCAGTACAGGACCACTCCAGTAGTCTGAGAAACACACTGAAGATGTGATAGACGCTTGACTTTGCTTTAGTTCTGGAGGCTCCTTCCAGAGCTGCTTGCACTCTGGGCCTGTATTGGCACATCATAGGTGGAGAACTGTTCACTTCATGGCCAAGAATGGGCAAAAGGAAGAAGGGGACCAGGACCCCAGAATCCTTCATGTCCCACTGCCTAAAGCTCCCTTACCCCCACCCACAGCACCAAGCTGGGGACCAGGCCTCTGTCACACTGGCCTTTAGGGACATTTGTGATTCCAATCACAACACACTGCATCTGCTCTCATGATGGCCTGTGTAGCAGATACAGCCACGGGGCAGTCCAGAGAAGAGCACAGAACTAAAGACCACGCTGAGTACCCTTGGGCCACCTGTACACTCTTGCGTTCTCCCAGCTTCCATGTCCCATACCAAGTGTTTATCACTAGCGACGGGGGGACTGGTGCCAGCTTCCCATGGTGGGTGGCTGGTCCTGGGAAAGCAACCTTGATAGTTGGCCATGCAGAGCTCCACACCCTGATGCTTTGCTACAGCAGATACTGTGTGTGAAGATTGCATGTAAAAGAAGGTCACATTAGGGGCTGGAGAGACAGCTCAGCAGTTAAGAACACTGGCTG
>NW_008466496.1:0-895 GCF_000622305.1 Nannospalax galili
TCCTCAGCTTCCTGCCAGGGGCTGACCAGTGAGCAGGGAACAGAAAGCAGATGCTGCTTTCCTGGCTCTGCAGTGAAGGTCACTGTGTACTGAGTGGTGGGTAAGCGTTTCTGGAGCTACTGCTGGAGATCATCCACAGTACAGTATGCTCAAGGTGTAAGATAAACTAGATCCCCTGGGGCCCACCAGGCAGCAGAAAGCCAGGAGACAGGATGCTAGGGGCCAGGAGAGCTCTTTCCAGAGATATTAAGAGTGGTAAGTGGTATGATCAGAATTCAGTCTGTGAAGACAGGGAATTTAATAAGCAGCCATGGAGGAAAATAGGCTTGAGATCCTTGTCATGTCAAACCAAAGCAAGACCTGTGGGGACATCATGGAGTAGTACAAGTTCTCAGAGCTGGTTCAGGTCTAGATCCCACTCCTCTTTCATCGTAGTTGAGAGATCTTAGGCAAACTTCATTTCTCTTGGTCTCAACTCTCTTAGCTACAAAATAGGGATTGACCGTTATGCTGAAAGCAGAGTAAGCTGTTTCAAAGGAGGTGTGTGTCTACAATGCGTAATGGTTGCTTTTTTCCCTATTTTCTCCTTTCTCTATTTAGCTAACAATAACACTGCACTCTATATTGGCTTTCTTTGTGAGACAGAAATCTCTGGATCATGGGTTGTAAATAAAAGCTAGAAATACATATGTGGAGTCACTGTGTTAGAAACACCTCCCTCGGTGTGATGAGAGTACATGTGTTTCACGTTTTAAAATCCTACATCTTGTAGAGTGTGAAGAATTTCCTAAACTACTCTGGCAGGTCCCTAGTCAGGAAAGCTGCTCCACAGGCAAATCTGACAGACAGAGACACAGGAACATGCTGAGATGCCCTTCAGCAAATAAAGCCAGGC
>NW_008466497.1:0-895 GCF_000622305.1 Nannospalax galili
TGTGCGTTAAGGCCTATAGAGTCAAACTTGTGTCCTCAAACGCTCTTTCTTGTGAATCTATCCACTGAGCCTGGTCAACCTACCAGAGTCTTACCCTTAAACAGTGTGGACTCCTTCTTTCACAATGATCACTGAGTCTTGGAGGCAGAAGTTTATTATCGGTGCCCTATTCAGGGAAAAGGACTCTGTAGCCTCTTAGTCCCTGCACATTGGCCAGCTGTGGGTTTCTGTGTTAATCACTGTCTGCTGCACAAAGAAGCTTCTCTGGTGAGAGTTGAAAAATGCATTAATCTATGGATATAACAATGAGATAGCCAGGTTCATATTATGCCGATATGCAGAATAATAGTATTAGGCTCCTTCCTGTGGTCTGTGAACGAACCCAGGTTCCTAGGCCTGATATCAATGTCAGGTATGTTTCATGGTAGATTAAATCCTGAAGGGGGGGACTAAAATTGAATCTTCCTATCACCCATTATGCCCATTCTAATTTTGTTGATTTTAATTAACATCTTTGGTCCCTGCTTGTTTAATTTTCTGGTTTACTCCATGTCTTTGCACCTGTAGTCTTTCAACTCCAGATAGTCCTAACCGAGAAACCAGAGATGGACCTTCCACCAGGCTTCTCTCACAGGCTACCTGACAGACCTGTGAGCAGGGGCCCTGAGTGCTGCCGAGCGTTCATGCCCCTGTTCAGCCAGAAGTAGCTTGAGCAGTCATTGCCCTAAAACCCCTAACAACGAGGGCCACCTGCTCTGAGGGAAGACTGAGATAGGGGCCCAGGGGACCCAGGCTATCAGATACAGGCCCTGGTGAAGGATCTTTGACTTGGACAAACACCTGTGACCCCAAAGAAAAGTAGCCAGTTTCTTGGCTAAAAGTCAAAATGTCCATG
>NW_008466498.1:0-883 GCF_000622305.1 Nannospalax galili
ACATGGTGGCTAACAACCATCCATAACTCCAGTTCCAGGGGATTCAATGCCTTCTGACCTCCACAGGCATTGCACGACATGGGTGCAGTTACACATGCAGGCAATACACTCATACACTAAAATACAAATAATAACTAAAAAGTTTTTAAAAGGAAGTACGCTGGGGTAGAGACTGTTCACACAGTCTGGGGACCTTTCAGCAGTCAGTGGTGAGCAAATGTGGCAGGATTTGTGTTGAGCCAAAGTTCACTGGGAACAAATTAACAGAAAGCCAAACATGGTGCTTACAAACCTCTGGAAGACCTTAAACTGTGAGCGAACATTCAATGAGAAGTTCAAATGATAAAGCAGTGCGGATGAGAAAGATTAAGCTTGTTCCAGAGTATGCCACACACATTTTTTTCCCCTGGAGTTGGAAATTATTTGCCTAGCCCAGGACCTTTCAGCCACCAGGTGTGACTAATGGGAGACGGCAGCCAGCTCGAGCAATGGTCCAGAGAGTCTCTCAGACCTGGGTAGCTGGCACTGACATAGCAGGTGAGAATATGGCCCCACTCCTGCTTGACTGCAGGCTGGCCATACACCGTGAACCAATCTGACCAAGCCTCTTGAGACTCCACAGCAGTACCCCAGAATGAGGAGGCCTAACAGCTCATGGAGAAAGACTGTGAATTATAGAGCACTAACTAAGGTCTCGTCTCCCATCCCCACTGCTGTACCCAACATTGTTCTTTGGAGGAAACAATATAAGCAACGGAATCTTTTTGTGGTGTGTTGAAACTTGCTAATGTTTCCGTTCCATTAAAAGTTTATTTGTCTTGGAAATTTCTTTAAAAGGCAGCTTGACATCACACACACACACACACACACACACACACACACA
>NW_008466499.1:0-896 GCF_000622305.1 Nannospalax galili
TGCTCATCCACCATGCCAAAAGAAAGCAAGGGTAAGCATACTGGCTGGAAAGATGACTTTTAGGCTTTGGGGGTCACCTATAATTTTTGTTGCAGACATTTTAACAGTATATTTAAATGTCACTCATGGGCGATTAGAAAAACAGGCCACTGGCCAGATTTGGCCCAAAAGACAGAGCTTGCTAAAATTAGTTTATTGCCCAAACTGCAGGTGCAACAGTTTTTAGAAATTCATGAGATAATATACAAACTTACCACTTCCTGTAGATACCTCCTTTTTTGAGTTTATTTATTTGGTTGTTTGGTATGTTTGTTTTTGAAGAAAACGTCTTACTATGTTACCTAGGCTAGCCCAGAACTCACGATCTTCCTACCTCAACCTGGAGCTACAAGTGTGTCCACCAGTATGTACCCTTGTCACCACTGTTCAGTCACTCTTTCATGAAAATTGCCTTCCCTATCATTTAACAATCTACTGGTTGAGATTCTAGATCTTACGATGTGACCTTACCATGCAACCTCTGCTAAGTGGGCCAGAATGCACACATGGCCTAATAAAAGTGGGAGAACTGGGACTTCTTACACTGTCAGCTGTTGGATTAATTTTTCCCTTCCCACTTCCTGGGGGACACGCATATGCCTTCTGGGGACTCTAGGGTTTCCCAGTCCTGACACAGACTGACAAAACCAACATAATACCTTCTATTGGTGTTTTGGATTGTTTACAACATCCAGAAAAGGGTGACTTACAAAGGCATGAATTCTCATAGGCTTGTATTTGAAACACCCACCATCAGCGGGTCCTGCCAGTGGTCTCTGTCAGCTTTTCACCTGCCGTCCTCTGAGAGGTGTCGTCTCGTCTGCAAGGTGCCATCTTTCCCCACACATGCTTGCTGT
>NW_008466500.1:0-895 GCF_000622305.1 Nannospalax galili
GAGAGAGAGAGAGAGAGAGAGAGAGGTGTCACAGAATGAATACAAGTTAAAGAGGCTGTGGCCGAGTTCAAAGGGCTGGATGTGAGTTAAGGGTCTGTATAGATAAGCGAAGGAACCAGACCAGTGCTGGGAGGGAGCTGCTGATGGAGCTGCTGATGGAGCTGCTGGGGTCAGGGTTTGAGAGCAGCTTCAGGGTGAGACGGGCGCAACTTGGTCTGGAGCAGGAAACAGCAGGTCAGATCCCTGTCCAGATAGGCAGACAGGTGATCAGACAAGCAGTTGAGTAGTCTGCATTATCAGCTGGGGGTTGGGGGTCTACACCAACCTTGGCACACACAGCAGCCATCAGATGATAGGTTGGTGTGGGGCCTTGCACACCAGTGTTAGATATCCATCACTTTAAGGGGTCTAGATGAAGGAGTCATACCCTTTCTCCGCAGTCTGGGGTATCAGATAAGTTCTTGTGCCTGGTTTCCCAGTATGATTTTAGCATGCCCATGTGCCCCCCACAGCCTCAGTTCACCCCAATAAACTTATAAAATGGCTCCTTTCTTTTTTACACCTGTTTTTTTAAATTTTTCATTTGTTGTACATGGCTGGAGAGGTCATAGATCCTAGAGAAAACCCTAAGTCTGTCATATCTCTAGACAAGTGTCATTTCTTACTAAATGCTAAATATGGATCCCAATATTTACAGACAAGCATCCCGGTCACCACTCATCAAAGAAGCTTCTCTTTAGAACAGATGGGGACTAGTACAGAGTTCCACAACTGCTCACACACAGAGAATAACTGTGTGCGAGGAGCTGCCCAGCCCTAAGTGACACATCTACAACGGAACCTCTACACCGAAGGCTCACAGAACAGAGTGGAACGGGGTAGAGAGAACACTAAC
>NW_008466501.1:0-886 GCF_000622305.1 Nannospalax galili
GAGAGAGAGAGAGAGAGAGAGAGAGAGAGAGAGAGAGATGGGAAACTGTTGAGCTCTGTCTGGGACTCATTCTTTACGTGTGTCATGAACGACTAGCCCAGAAGTGACCCAGACAGTAGCTTGTCTCCATGTGTCTCTGCTGATAGCCAAGTCTTCTCCACTGGAGTCAGAGACCAAATCCAAGCCCATCAGATAGATCAAAATGTCCTTGCTGAAGCAGATACAAATTGTTGTGATGCATAACATGTGACAGGCATGCCCTGCAGCCCAGTCTGATGTACCCCCAGCTCACATGTGACCTCTGCTCCGGAGGCTGAGCAGCACCAGGGTGGCAGCAGACAGCTGACTTGGGCTTCCACAGACTTCCCTCTCTGGCTCTGGGCATACCCTCTTTGTAGGGTATGGTGAAGGAAATGGTGGAGGGCCTGACAGGGGAGGCAGGTCTCGAGCATTCTTGGTGGACTGCATCTTTTGGGGACAGACCCTGAGCCACTGTGTATCCTTTTTAATCCACACCTAGGACAGGCTCAGAGTTCAGGGCCAGCCATCTGTCCAGGCAGGCAGATAGCTAGTGGCTAGGTTTTATGTACAGCATATTGGGACTACAGAAAAAGGCCCAATGGCCAGGCCAGGCTGTTCACAAGCATCAGGGCTTGCAAGAGGGAGGACAGGACCAGCCCCCCTGCAGCCTCAGCGCCCTCCCCCTTGCTGGCACCTGTGTTCCCTGGGTGTTTCCTTCACTCTCTAGTGGGTCTGGTACCACCTAGAACTGTGTTCAGCTCCATTCCTTCGAGCCCAGCATCCAATCCCTTCACCATTCCAGTCTTGTTTTTCTCTCCAGTGTGTCCCAGCCTCACTAGGTATCTTCACGAGTGGTCAAGACCCC
>NW_008466502.1:0-896 GCF_000622305.1 Nannospalax galili
TTGTCAAATGTTAGGTTGATGAAATTGCATGTACTCATGTTTGGGTCTTCAGTTATGTTCCATTGATCCATGGATCTATTTTTATGCCAGTATCTTGCTGATTTTATGACTATTGCTCTGTCTATATGGTGTGAAATATGGTATCATAATCTGCCCAGCATTGCTCTTCATACTCCGGGTTGCTTTGGCTCTCCAGAGTCTTTTTTTCTTCCATGTGAGTTTTAGGATGGGGATTTTGATTGAAATTGCATTGAGTCTATAAATAGCTTTTGGTAGGATGTTCATTTTCAAAGTATTAATTCTTTCAATCCCTGAGTATGGGAGGTCCTTTCATTTTTCTGGTGTGTTTCTCAATGTATTTCTTTAAAGGATTAAAAATTTAATTGTAGTGATCTTTAATGTCTTTGATGAGTTTTATTCTCAGGCATTTTATTTTATTTTACTGAGGCTATTATGAATGGGAAGGTTTCCATTCTTTCTCCAACTGCTTGCTACTGATTTTTGTAGATTAATTTTGTACCATCAATTGCTGAAAACGTTAATCATTTCTAGGAATTTTCTGGTAGAGTTTTTGGCCTCTCAAAGAAAGAGATGGGAAGAATGATGTCCAAGATAGGAAAATGTGATAACACAATATTCTCTTACTTTTTTCTGGAGTAAAATGGACACCAATCAAAGTAGTAACTTCCCTTTCTCTCCGAATTTCACACAGTCACCCATTCTCTTCCTCACTGAACAACTGACAATATTCCTTGACCAAAAGGTAAATTCACTGGTTCACAGTGTAGAATCTTCACCTATAAAAATAAGTGGATACATTTACTTCATAAAAATCTTTGAAATTAAGCATCAATATGTGTGCTTCTGAAAGGTAGGTGCAAGATTCAAGGACTTTG
>NW_008466503.1:0-895 GCF_000622305.1 Nannospalax galili
TTGATTCCCAGCACCCACATGGTGGCTAACAACCGTCTGTAACTCCAGTTCTGGGGGGATCTGACGACTTCTTCTGACCTCTGTGGGTATTGCACAACACAGGCTCATTTACACACCTGAAGATAATATACTCATATACATAAAATAAAAATAATAAATAAAAATGGGAAAAAATAACTATCAGAAGGGCACAGTGATGCATGCCTCTGATCCCAGCACTCAGGAAGCAGAGGCAGGTGGATCTCTGTGAATATTCAAGGCCAGCCTGGTCTACATAGCAAGTTCCAGGCCAACCATGGCCACATAGTGAGACCCTATCTCAATAAGTATAAATAAACAAAAAAACAAATTCAAAGAACAAAATGAAAGTCATCTCCTGGGAGGAACAATCTTGCCCATTGCCAAAGCATAATTTGAATTAGAAATAAATATTTGTTTGTTTTTTGAGATAGCATCTCAGAGCTCAGGTTGGGCTAGAATTCTCTACATACCCCAAGGTGGCCTCAAACTCTCAATCCTCCTGCCTCAGCCTCTTGAGTGCTGGAATTATAGGTGAATGCCACCATGCCAAGTTTAGAAAGATTAAAGGTAAAAAGACTGTCTCTTTTTTGCTGTGATACTCACTTTACTTGTGATTGAATCTATGTGGTTCTATCAGAAGGGATTGCTTATTTCCTTTCTCTTCGGAATGAGTCTGCCTTTTGTAAAATTACTGGATATTATTAGCAAAGTACTATCAGGTATATGAATTAAGACGTTATCCCTAAAATGGAGCTTTCAAGATACCTGCATTAGGGAAGGAAGGGAGAAATTAATATGCACATACCTTATTATCGAAGAGAATTCCAAAACAGAAGATGAAAAGTCCCTTTAACAACCAAAAAAAAAAAAAAAA
>NW_008466504.1:0-896 GCF_000622305.1 Nannospalax galili
TTATTTTTATTTTATGTGTATGAGTGTATTGTCTACATGTATGTAAGTACAATGCATTTTAATCATATTTAGACCTCCCCTATCTGAAATTCCTCATAGCCCACCCACAGGATTTCACATATTCTGTCTTAGATGTCAAAGCTTATGGAATCAAGTTTGTGTGCCCAGCTGTCTCTAGGTGTGAGTTCATTCACTGGGGCCTGTTCAGTCTCTCTAGCATCACTTCCTTAAAGATCAATTCTCTTTCACTCACCAGTGATCAACTGCCAATAGTTCCTCAGCTAAGGGCGGGGCCTGCTGTCCATTCCCTAGCTCTCTTCTCATGTTGTCTGATTGAATTTGCATGGATCCTGTGCATGCTGTCACCATTACTGTTAATTCATATGAGCAAGGCCCCAGGAGCCTCTTAGACTTTGTTTAGTTATGGTCATGTGTCACCCCCGGTTTTCACAATCTTTCTGGCCCTTTTTCTGCAATATAAAAAATTTTTTAAAGAACACTACTTTTCTGTCAAAAGTTGGATTCGAATTCTAGTATCAAAAATAATTTCTGATAATTTCAGAAACACTAAACTTCTCTAGCATTGCTTTAGTTAATTCTTTTTATTGGGATAATTACAATAAAAGGCACATTTAGTAATTTTAAACATGTAAAGAGAGCCTTTAACCCCGATAGTTCATACTCAGTGAGTCAAGAATTTCTTTTTCTGAAAGAGAAGCAAAGAAAACAGAAACAGCAAACAAACCAACACCAACTATGGATTTTTAAGACAACAAAATTCTCACCACGAGGTAAGAGACTGGAGCTCACACTGGGCCCAGCTAGCCTCTTGATTTCAGTAAGTAGTAGACTATTCCATACTCAAACTTAAGGCAAAGGGGACACTTCTCCCTCAG
>NW_008466505.1:0-896 GCF_000622305.1 Nannospalax galili
AAAAAAAATCTATTATAAAATAGAGAACATATGCACAGAAAATGAATTTTGAAAAATTCTCTTCCTAGGTTCCTGGAATACCTCAGGAAGAGAAATGTTATATACTTGCATGCATACAACATATAATCTAAACATTGGGATTCCTTGTAGAAATGGTTATAAGCAATTATGCTATTTTGAAACTTTTTTCATGCAAAATATACATATTTTAAAGCATTTCATCTCCTTATTTCTACATATACTAGTAATATCCTTCAGTGGGTTTGACTCATTCTTATTATAAGCTATATAATGTTCTATGTTGCATATTTACTAAGGTTTATTTTACCAAAAACTCCTTTAAAATGTCTAACAATCACCAGTGACTGAGGCAAGATAGAAATGTATTTAATGTAAAGGAAAAGCTGAGTTCGGTATAACAGGACTGGATTGAGTAACAATGGTCTGAGGAACTGAGGATTCTTTGATCTTGTTGTTCCTCTGTGGCTAGCATTTAGATTTTTCTTTGTATTTGAAGAAAGCTTGCTCAAACGCTGTCCTTGAATTCTGCATTCCACCTTGAAGAAAGGCCAACATGTTTCCTTCCAGGAAGGGCTCTTCCCACCTTCCAGGTATATCCCATTTTCCAAAACACACAAGAGGATGAAAAATGTAGTCACAATCTAGGGCTCTGTTTCTATATTTGGATTCTATTAAGGGGAAAGGGGGAGAATACACATTGGAGTGAAAGCATTTTCTGCACCAGCACTGTGCTGTGGCCAGTCTTTTGCTCTTATACACAGCACTACAGTAGATTATCTTTGACAGTACCCTGCCTCTCATTCCATGGACAGTCTACAGAATCTCTGGGTCATGGGGCTGTACACTTTAGTTTTCACAGTTCTTTCCAATTGCCA
>NW_008466506.1:0-896 GCF_000622305.1 Nannospalax galili
TTAAGTTGAGGTTACACTTCGATCTGACAGCAGGATGCCCAAGTCTAACACAGCCCCTGCTAGAGGCTGGCCTTTGAGTTCTGCCTGTTGCCTTCAGTCTTCAGTCCCAGCTAGAACAGCTGTTTCAGCTACGCCACATTCTGAGCTCCTTCCTCCACCCTCAAGCTGCTAACTGGGAAATACTTTGCTAACTTTGAATGCCGTCCCTCCTTTCTTCCCTCCACCCCATGTCTTCTCTCCTCTAGCATTTTATCACAGCAGCAGATGAAGACACTCATTCCTTATCAAATTTCAAGTCACGTGAAGCCGAAAGTTTACTGAGATAATCATTATTCCAGGGTATCCTGACAAGGCTAGACTTGGGTTTTATGAATAAGTGAAATAGAAAAAAATACATGTCTCTAATATGCCCTTCCACCCCTCAAAAAATGTGTACTAGAGTACCAAAGACAGGCTTTAGCAGTATATTAAAATACAGGGAGCTTTCATCAGTGCTAAACTCCAGCAGCTGATAGAATTACCGATCAGCAAGAACCTCACTGCATTTTAGGCTGCACCACTCAGCAGTAGAGTATCTACAACTAGGGAATTTTCTTCTCTCGCTGGCTCTTTCAAGACTATCAGGCCACACATGGAGCTTCATTCGGATACATAACCAGCACTCTAAGGAAGAGTCTGCTTGGAAGAACTCAGTAAACCAAAGGCATTTACACTGAAATAAGAATACTGACCAATGAGAAATACAACAGGTGACTTCAAATATCTGAGGCACTGTCATGGAGGAACTCAGCTGACTGTGGTGATGGGAGTGAAGATGATTAAGTTAAATGGTAGGTGAACACTCATACATCCATGTTTGTTACTGCTCTTTTCACAATAGCTAAAAGATGGAAGCA
>NW_008466507.1:0-894 GCF_000622305.1 Nannospalax galili
CATGCAATGCCTGAGGCGGTCAGAAGAGGCTGTCAGATCCCCTGGGACTGGAGTTAAGGATAGTTGTTAACTGCCATGTGTTCTTAACTGCTAAGCTATCCTTCCAGCCCCAACTTATGCTATTTTAACTTCAAAGATATTCATTTTAATATTCTAAAATCTATTATCTTTTCTTCATAATTTGTTCTTTCTATTTCTTTTCTGATAAAAATAATTTCCTAAATCAAGTTCCCTACAGGACCTGAGTTCACATCCTCAGCACCCACATTTAAAGCAATTGTAACCCTAGTGCTGGAGAGGGAAGAGAAGATATGAAGATCTTTGAATGAAGTTCATTGGCCAGTCAGCTTAGCCAAATCAATGAGTTCCAGGTTCAGTAAGAGACCTTGTGATCTGGTTTTCCATCTGTTGCTGGGATAAACACCAGGACCAAAAGCAACTTGGGGAGGAAAGGGTTTATTTCATCTTACAACTCCCAGGTCATAATCCATCACTGAAAGATCATGGACATAATCCATCCTATCAGAGGAGGAATTTGAGGCAGAAACTGAAGAAGAGATCAGGAAGGAATGGTGTGTACTGGTTTGCTTCCCTGGATTGTTCAACTACCTTTCTTATATAGCCCAGGGCCACCAGCCTGGGGATGGTGCCACCCACAGTTGACTAGGCCCTCCCCCATCAACTAACAACTGAAAAAAATGCCTTACAGACATGGGCACAGGCCATTCTGATCTGATCTGGGAAATTCTTCAGATGAATATCCCTCTTCTTAGGCGACTCTTGTTTGTGTTCAGTTGACAAAAAATAACTAGCACATCCTGTCTCAAAATAAGGTAAAGAACAGTTATGGAAGATATTTAACACACAAACACACACACACACACACACACACAC